>NC_037680.1:24123611-24423611 GCF_003255815.1 Theropithecus gelada | reverse complement strand
TATTAATAATTCATAACTAAATCTCCGTAAGAGAGCCTTGTTTTTTTGTTTTTTTCCTGCATTATCTCAATGGTTTTTCTCAGTCGTAATTTCACACATACGTAAAATGGGTGGTGAGACATCTCTTTCTGCCAGTTTAAATGGACTAGTTTTATAATGATGACAGATTTTTCTGTTGACACTAAAGTGCTATCAATAAAACTGGGTCCCTGGAACTTTCAAGGTTAGGGAATAGAAGAGAAAAAAAAATAAATCTCTCAAGGAGCTTCTGTCCTCTGTACCCTTAACTTTCCACATCAAACAAAAAAAGGAAGGGAAAAATTGTAATGATTTAAATTTTTTTTCTCAAACCCAACTGGAATATATACTGTGCCTTGAGATTTATGCCCTGGCTTGAGTAGTTCATGAGTGAGCTACTCCAGGTAGTCAAAGGGCCAGTTCATTCAGCAGAAAAGGAAAGATCCCATGGAGAAGTTAGTCTTCTCATTGTGACATCTAATTTATTTATAATTTTATTTTTCAGGCATACCTAAATCACCTTTTCTATAAAATGTGTTCACTTAAAAATACTGGTTTTGGCCAGGCGCGGTGGCTCACGCCTGTAATCCCAGCACTCTGGGAGGCCGAGGTGGGCGGATCACGAGGTCAGGAAATCGAGACCATCCTGGCTAACACGGTGAAACCTCGTCTCTACTAAAAATGCAAAAAATTAGCCGGGCGTGACAGTGGGCCCCTGTAGTCCCAGCTACTTGGGAGGCTGAGGCAGGAGAATGGCGTGAACCCGGGAGGCGGAGCTTGCAGCGAGCCGAGATCGCGCCACTGCACTCCAGCCTGGGCGACTAAGCGAGACTCTGTCTCAATTAAAAAAAAAAAAAAAAAAAGAAATTGGTTTTATTCCATACTCACAAGTTTGACGATTTTATTCAGATTCCCCACGTGATACTTTCATAGCAGTGCCTTCTTCATAACATGAATCTCTTTTCAAATAAACTAAGTTTTCCAAAGCATCCCATCTCCACTGCAATCTAAGTTGCTTCAGACGCAACACTTTTGAATCTGTGTATAATACTGTTACAGGGTATTTATACTAAACTGCAAAAACCCAGGGGGAGAACATTAGGACAGTTGGGCATTTTATTTCCACTGGGTTGGGGGGTCATGTAAAAACATAAAGACCCAGGCCTTATTCTCTCAGTTCTGACTTAATCTCTGTTCTTTAGTTGAGACTGGAAAATATGCGGGCTGAAGACCATGTAGGAAATAGAGTGCACCTGGGCCTATAGGAAAATGTTCAATCACTTGGGGAGAAGGTCACAAGCCAGAGTTCTCTAAAAGTAAGATTTTCAGTCCTCTTAAATTTTAAGGAATATTGAGAAAATTTCCATATAAGCCCTATTGATAAAAGGGATTCTAGGAAAATACCACTTATAGAGACTTACAATTAATTTATTAAATGTATGAAACTACCTGGGAACCTGCATTTCAGTCACCTAATTATAAAATAATCCCCAAAAGCTTTTTTTATTTTTTATTTTTTTGCTACAACAGGGTAATATTGAAACTATTGATTCTTAAAGTAGGCTGTCCAGAGCAGCAGTTTCAGTATCACCTGGGAAACTTTTTAGAAATGAAAATTCCCAGACACACTCTAGACCTGTTGAGTTAGAATCTCTGAAAGGAGGGGCCTAGCCATTTGTGTTTTAACAAGCCCTCTAGGTGATTCTGATGCCTGATTTTGAGAACCACAGGTATAAATCATTCTGGGCAGATAGCATCTTTCACAGCTTATTAGAAATGTAGCAGAAGAGAAAGACATAGACCTCCTTCCCATGGTGAATGTATTTTAGCACCCACCAACCCTGAGAGCTTTTCTGCTTCCTTAATCAGAAAGGATCAGAGAGGAGCATGGTGCGGGGGAGAAACAATTATTATGTTGTTGTAGCAAGATGAAGCACAACTTCATGCCAATGCTACCTGAGGGTTGGTCTGCTCTTGCTACAGGTGCATTCAAATATGCACAGAAACATTAGATACCTATGCCTAATCTAAATCCTCTTTCTGCAAATTAAGCTTTTCCCTTTGTTTAATTTGCAGTGGAAAGAAACAGCTGGTGGATAAAATTAGTATGAAATATCTTTATGTACTTAATCTCCATGATTTAAGTCATTCCTGAGTTTTCCTCAAACTAAAAAAAAAAAAACAACAATAGCAAAAAAAACTGTCTCTTCGTATTTCCAATCTGTCCCTTGAACTATTATTCTACTATTTAAGTAAGAAAAAACTAAATTACTTTTTAAAAATCCAGAAATTGTTTTGAAAGAATAAAAGCATTAAGACTTACTATATATAAACATTGTTACCTGCTTAGAAGATAGAGACAAGCTTTCCAAGGGGACCTCCTAGTAACCAGACCTACCCAGATGACTTCCAAAATATGCCTACTTTTACCCAATTCCTACTTTATAGTTAAAGTTATAGCATGGTTATGGTTTAAAACACCCACATTTTAATTTTTGTTTCTACATTTGTCTCCCTTATTTTTAGGAAAAAGAAGATAAAAAATACAGTCTTGAAATATACTACTAACTTCTCTCCTAATTTCTGTACTTTAAACCTACCACCATTCTAACTCTTGTGTCTTAGGTGACATTAGCCTGGGTCTAGAGCAGGTGTGGATGGGCAGTTCAGACCTGACCAATCAGGTGGCTGCCTCTTCTTACCTGCACTGCTTAGACCAGGGATAAACACTCGATATAATTCAGGCCAAACATAGGCAATACAATTAGATTTACAGATGTTGTCTGAAACTTTTGAGGAAGGAGTTCTTTCTTCCAGCTGGATTTTCTGGAAGGAAGGAATATGAACTATTGGCAGCCATCTGGCCACCGTGATTGGAAATCTACCAACAATAAAAACAATGCAGAAGGTCCCGGGGCAGAATTTCAGCCAGAGAACCAATTAACCCTGAACTTTTCAGGTAAATAAGACAATGATTTTGTTTTATTTTAGGCAAATATTTATTATCATTTATTTACAACCTAATCTGCAGGACGTTGTGACTAACTGGTTTATGAAAAAGAAGGGAGAAAAAGAAATCAATAATGAATCTAGGTTTTTGAGTGATTCTTTTCCCTGAGATTTTGACAAGACTCGAGATAGAAGGGCAGGTTTGGTGAATGTTGCACTGGGGGTAAGAGGAGTGGAAAACTATGTATGGTTTTTAGCATTTTTGTCTCTTTTTAAATTTTTATTTATTTTTTAAAAACCCCACCTGCAGTCTTTATTTTTTTAATCAAGCATTTTTATTTGAGTATGTCTGTGAAACACTTAAAAGGAAACACCTTGTAAGTCATTAATTATATAGCTTTTGAACCTGCGGTAAGATGACTAGACATGGATATTGGAGAGTCATTGGGATATACATGGTAGCTACGCTAAGAAAACACCAACGAGGGTAGAGTCATCCAACACTTATTGAACCATTATCTTACTTCCATAACATCAAATGGCTCAGTTAATGTAAGATAGCAGAAAACTTTCCATTTGACTTGAGTACTAGGACTCATTGCTGTGGATAGAGAAGTGACAGATAAAGAAGCAAAGATAGATGCAGATCATCTTTTCAAGGATCTTGGTTGTGATGAAAAGCATTGGTAACTTTATCTAAATGTGTTTAGATAATGATGAAATAGGATCACTACTTGACTTATAACTTTGTGTGAGTTTAAGGGTCCTATTACCATTTTTACTTTTGTTGCCAAAATTGTCTGTTGCCATTTGTTGGGGATTGCCATTTTAATTTAACATTACTTATTAGAAGGTGGGAGTAATGTCCAAGCAGATGGTTGTCAGTAAACTGATGACTACAATTATGGATCAGTGTCCAGATACAATACTCAAAACTTGGTACACTGCATAGCTTCCTGAATCTGACTGCCAAAATAAATCTGGCCTGGAAAGTAATTTTAAGGATTTCCCCCTCTGGCTTAAGTTTTCTTCCGTATTTTAAGCTAACGATATCCATCCTTAAAAAGCCGAGGCTCTGCACATGTAGACAATTATAGTATTCGTTTAACACATCTATTAACTTTCTTGATAAACTTATTGAAAAGAAAGAGTATTCCAATACAAAGTTAATGTAAACGCCATCATTTCCATCCAATGCATTTCTTTTCTTTCCGAAAAGATTTTGAAGCTATTGTAACTTAAATTACTTACTGTATCTATGTTGATCGAGTCTTAAAATATATTCTCACTTGTATTAATTTTCCCTTACTTGATAGTTTTGTACTCAATGACCAAAATATGTGACAGAGTATTTCATGCCTTTCTCACCTTTTCTAATTATGTTTGCTTTAGTTCACCTTTTAGCAGAAGACAAATTATATTTTATTTGGGAAAAACCATCACTAGGCCCTCAGTTTCCACAAAGACCTACCCCCTACTCCTGTTGACTGGCGAAACAAGTGGAAACACAATAAATTGGCAATAGAATTCGCTATACTCTGCCTATTTTCTAGCAAGTGCAATCTCTAATACACTGCTGTCTTAAATCTATCAAATGCTTGATATTTATGAAGGTTTACCTGAAAGATAAGCAGTCCCTCTAAATCTTCCAAAATTTACTCAGGATTAAGTTAAACCAGCAGAGAGTTAGATCCTTAAACAAGAGTCCTCCACCCATGCCTTTACATAGCTTATTTTCCTTGGGTGTTGTAACTGGACAATATTGAGGAGTACCATAGGAAACTGCCTGATGAAACTGATGGCTGTGTCTGTGATAAAGGTGACAGTGAGGATGACTACCATCCTCCTGTTACACACTGCCCTTTTTGTAAGGGAAAATACTTTTTTTTTTTTTTTTTTTTTGGCTTTAATACAAGCAAAGTCATTCTCCTAAGCATTTGGCTTGTTTTTATCTTCTGGCCATCCCATTTTGGTTTGGCTTTAAGCAGAACTAACATGTTGCTTTAGATACCTGGCAGCAAAGAGGTTAGAATAAGGTCAGGCTGTCTCCTTTGCAGTGAATAAGCAACATTCATTCATTATCTCCCCTGGCCTCATTAAAATAGCTTTAATGTGGTCACCATTTGATGGTAGACATAAGCTTTAATCTTGTGAATATCAAACCCACCTGGGTTACATTTCCTGTTATAGACAGTTAGCCGAAGCAGGTTAATAAGCTAGTTTAACTCCTTAATCTGCAGTACTGTTTAGAAACCAAATTCACTAGACACCTGCATTTGAGCTCAAATGGTCTACATTGAATCCTCATTTAGCAGGTTCTGTCTTCAAATCTCAGATTGCTTAAGAAACATTTAGTCATCTGTTTAATTTTGCATCTTTTCTTTCTCTGATGTGTTATTTTTCAGGTTACTCTTTCGGTCTCGATATGTCCTATTTTTCTTCCTAATCTGACCTAGATTCAAATTTACACACTGAGAAATAGCTAATAAATCCCCATTAAGGTTGTAAAAGGTGAAGGTTCAACCAGTGTATAGTCATCAAATTCTCATATAAAACTGAATGATCCTTGATATTAATAGCTTGGCAAAAGTATGTTAACAGGTCCTTAGGATTTTTATGAAAAAAGATTTTAAGTCATTTGGCTGAAGGCGACCCACCTACTCTGCAATGACTTGAATAGTTCTACAATTTTCACACCTCCTAGGACAACTCTTCCTCTCCCAATTAACCTTAACATACAAATTTTCCCTTGGAGCCTGCTCATAGTTCTAAGTTTACCTGTACTCACTGTACATATTTCTTTTGTGTGTGTGTGTCTTTGCATGTGGACATTAAAAGGGAAAGTTTCTGTTTGAGTTTCGGCTGTTGGAGTCTAGGGAAAGTGGGACATAAAACCATGTTGGGTTTTTTTTTTCTTTCTTTCTTCTCTCCACAAGCAATAGAGAGTATTACAATGATTTACAGAGACACGTTGAAAGTAAATTATGTTGTAAACGCCTGTCCCTTGGGCCAGCTAAGAATCACAGGAAAAAAATGCAAAAAGTTTGAAATTCCCAACAGCAAAGGTTGACAGGAAAATATGGTTTTGTTTTTCTATGAGTAAAAGTTACTTTTATGTTGTGTTTTCCCATGAGAAATTATAAACTTTCAAAGGAATTTTAGTCTCTTGCATGCACATATAAGAGCAATTTATCTGGTACTGCCCCAGTGAAAACACTCTTAAGACTTTAAAGCTGTTAGAACTGGGGCTGAATTTCTTCAAGATGGCTACTTCTTATTTGTCCTTGCTGTCTCTTCTTGTCAAAACATTTACTCAGACTTCGAAGAGTTGCAAGTTGGCAACATGTTAATAATATGAAAATGCATTTGTGCAACCCATGTGGCTGCAATTTTTGTCTATACTCGTTGCTTATTTAATGAATAATGAAACCTTTGCAGTAGCTATAGTGACAGAAAGACATGCAGCTAATTAAATAAGAACCTTGTGAATATAAAAAACTGCAAGTGTCACCAAGGTAGCTTTGCCTCTTTTGTAGCCTTCCTAAGGCTCAAACAGAAACCTTGTCATATTCCTCTCTCATCTGATGAGCAACAGTTATAGAAATTTTGTAACTAGGAGGGTAGCTTAAATCACACAAGTCCATAGTGTGGGTATGAAAATATTTCATTCCCAGGATATAAAGATCTACATTTAAGTCTCACACTCTTTTTCTGCCTCCACTTAATTAGAAATTATTCAGAATGATTTTTATTAGAAGTGTATATGTTTTATGGAACATAAGAAAAATAAGTAATAGATGTCCCAAACTGCTACTCAGCCTTCTCTGCAACTAAAACACACATCATTAGATTCTTCAGCAACGTTGTTTAGTACTGGCTGATTTTCATCCAGACATTCTTGATTTGACTCTGCATCCCTGCCCCCTCCCATAATCTCTCTTTTGCCAAAGGTCCAAGTTTTCTCGAGTGTTTATAAACTCTTCTTTGTCAAAATACCAGATAGTCTGTTTCTCCCCCGGCAGGAAGCTGTATCCAGAGGATGTCATTTCAGGGACTGTGAACAGACACGGTAATTCTCTGCTCTCTACCTGTCAAGTCAGCATTTGCATTAAGCCTTGAGTGTGCATAATAAGCAGGATGTATGCCCTGAGTCTCCACTCCATCTAACAGAGCACTCCATTTTTCAGGGACTTTATCCCCTGTAGACCTCACAGTTGTTCTAAAGTTTCTACAAACATTGCCACAAAACCTTAGGAAAGCTAAAAACCTCATAAAGTGCATGTGCCTTATGTTGAATTAAAGGAACTACAGTATTCATTTATTATGTTATCTACACAACTTCAGGGATGAATAGAATGGAAACTAAACCAGCATCATCCTCATTTTCTCATGCTCTGTTAGACACACACAGAAACCCTGCTGCTACGCATTGTTTCTTTTCCCACCCCTTCATTTTCTCTGCCTTTGATAGACATAGCCTTATTTATGGATTAACAAGTATGAAGATCATGTCACTTTCTGACATAAATGAAAATATACCTTTGCTCTTAGAGATATATTTAGACCCAAAAACCTCCCATGAAAAGCATCAGATTGAGTTGTTGGCTAAACAGGACGACATAATTAAAATATCACTGTGAATGCTTCATGGTAAAGAGAAAGTTTAAAGCCAGTGCTTCATTGACAAGAGGGTAGGGGAAAACGTTGCAAACTCTTTGAGTCATGCAATTTAGATTCACTCCAACATGACCAGGTTTATCCTTAACCTAGGATAACTACTTTAAAGGGCAGAATGTGAGGGGTCATCAGAATCATTCTGGGCATCGCTAATCAATAAAATCTCTCTCTACATTTCCTCATTATTCATTACCAAAATGGCAAATGTTCTTAAAACATGAATTTTTCTAATGTTTGAATATAACTCATTCAAATCAACTAGATATTTTCCTAAAGTTTAAATGTGGTTGTATAGAAAGGATCTGTCATTTTTATAGTAAACTACATTAAGCTGCTAGATAAGTAAATAGATAACATGGCGTAATAAAACATATATTTAGTCTTTGTCCCTGGTTCCTGACAAAAACCCTTGGCATTTTCAAGTTTTAGGAGTATCTTTATTGTGCTAATGAAGTGACTGCTGGTGAGTAGGTACAGGTGGAGATAGTTTCAGGAAAGGGGTTTCTAACCAGAAAGACTTATCATAATGTGATTAGAGGGTTGGAATTTTGAGTCAGCTAGAGGAGAAGAGGGAGGCTGGAGACTGAGTTCCATCAGTTGGCGAGTGATTTACCCAACCATGTCTATCTAATGACACCCCAATGAAAATTCTGGAATGTGAGGTTCAGTGGATCTTTCTGATTGGCAAATATGTTGCAGTGCTGGGAAGGTGATGTGCCTAGCTTCCAGGAGGGGAGGGTGTAGAAGCTATGCATTAAGAGCTCACACTCGGACCTCACACTACATGTCTCTGCTTTGGTTGCTCCTGATTTGTATCCTTTATAACAAAACTGCAATCAAGAAAAATGCTTTCAGTGAGTTCTGAGAGTTGTTCTCACAAATTATCAAACTTGAGACGGTGGTGGGAATCCCCAAATGTATAGTTGGTCAGTCAGAAGTGGCCCCCAATGCTTGTGACTGATGCCTGAAGTAAGGATAGGCTTTTGGGAACTTTGCCTTTGACTTGTGAGTGTTGGAATTCAGTTAAATTCAGAACATCTAATTGATGTCACAGAATTGGTGTCAGAGCAGTGATAGATGGAACTTTTTCTTTATTTGTCCCCTGTCTTTGTTTACCTAGTGTTTCAATTTTTTAAGTAAATAATTAAACTTTGGAAAAAATATAGAGGAATAGCTAAGAAGGGATTCAGTTATCTAAAGTAACAAAATAAAACAACAATTTATTAAGGTGCTGAAATACTTAGTTTTGTTTTTCTAATTTTATGGCATATATAAAATGTATGGTGAACTGAGAGTCAACATAAATTTATAGTTATCTACATTTGATCTATATTATATACAATGGTATAGGTAAGGTTATAGTGTAGGTAAAGTTTATGTTAACATCATTATTCATGTTTATGCTAACCAACATAAGTAAACTTTAACTTTAGTTGAATTTTGAGACCCAAAGGGTCTAGGGGGATGAAGATTAGAAGAACATCAAAGAGTAAATAAATCTAGAAACTTATAGGATGTTAGGGTTTCTCTAGCATAACTGCATCATTCTAATTGTGCTCCTTGACAAGTCTTTCACAAAATGAACATTTAATGATTATACTCAGTATTAGAAAGATGACTATTTACTTAACTGTGAGATAGGAACAGTGCTAGTGTCTATCGTCTAAGTTTGTTATGACAATAAAAGGAAACGGTAGATTTCAGATCTTTAGAGTTCTGCCTGTGGCACTGGGCAATGCCCGGCCCAAGAGCCAGGCCCTTTTCTGACTTCATCTCACCAATTAGTCACCTCCTCTAGACTTCAGCTTACCAATATCACTCTTAAATTTGCTATCAATTACTGAATTTAAAACTCTGGTTGCGTTCTGACTGATGCACGAAAGACAAAGCTGTCACTCCTGTTCCCTAGAACAATATATTTCTCCTAATTCCATCTTGTTTTCATGAAAAATTTTATTGCAATATTGATTCACAGCAGGCTTGTGACCAGCAAGTTCTCTTAATTTGGGGCAGTTCTTTTTAAAATATAAATGTAGCCTTTACATGTATTTATTTTAACTGAAATTAATTGCCACTGTGTCAGACCTGAGTTCAGCACTTTTATGATAATTACAATTTATCAAACTTTTTGTACTTGTTACAAAACACAAAATTTGGTGACTGTGTGTCATTTCAAAAGGACAATGTGATAGAACACATTTGCAGCTAAAAATCAAAACAACCAACCCAACAAAAAAAGCTTGTCTTTTGATATAGATCTACTTGTTATACAATTTCAAGATAGTTTTGTAACTCAGATCTTAGCCTTCTTATTTATAAAATTAAGATTATAACATTCCCCCCTTGCTATATGTAATAGAGCTTCTGTAAGGATCAAGTTGCATGAGATAACTTATTTTAAAGTGCTCTATAAACTATAAAACAATATTAAATTATAATGTGGAATTACAACTAATCAATACCTTTTTTTTGAATGAGTAAAGTGGTACAAAAAACTGAGTTCACTTCTCACTAGAGACTTCTCTTCATACTCATTATACCATTCTCTTTTGGCCAGTTGTTCTCTGGACAGTCCTGCCATATTTTTCTCATGTTTCACAAGAGCAATAAGAGACTGTTGGATTCCTTATATCTAAGGTTCCATCCTAACGTTATAATAATTTTATATAACCTCCTTTTCTTCCAGGTACCCTTTTGAGAACTCTAGTTTCTACCTTAGGAAGCTGAGAGGTGGAACATTAAGAACTCAGACTGAAAAGTCAAATAAACATGGATTGGAATCCTCAGCCACTATCTGGCTGACAGACTTGGGCAAGTTACTTTATCATCATGTGTAAAATACTTCTCCCTCATAAGGAAAGGTAGTTTCCTTATGGAATTGGTGTAAAGTTTCTCAGAGATAACATTAGTATGTAGACCAGTGTCAGGTACATTACAACTTTAATATATGGAAATGTAAAGAAAGTAGAAAGAAAAGGGAAAAGAAAGTAATAAAACTTCAACTCTCTTACAAGAAGGATTATGCTAATTTCAATTCTGTGAGATAATGTGCAATGTCAGAGTAAAATCAGGGAATGCTTTGTGTGGTGTTTTTCTAACAATAAATATCTCAATATGCAAATGAGGTGAGTAGATCATACTGCTTCTGAGGAAAGTCACAAGTTTCATCTGTTCTTTTAACTCTTGCCTTAGAGACCTACAGCGGAGGTAGCAATCACTGCATATAAACCAGAGCAAATGTCTGACGTCTGTGCAAATACTTACTCATGAACTGAAATCTCAAGACTTGGCAGCTGTGCAAGCTTTGTCCTTTTTTATTTTGTAATCTTCATTTCGTTAGATATCTTTGCATTTGGAAAACCAGCTCAGCATTTGTTATCTTGTTACTGACCTGGAAATCTCAAGCTGCTTGTTTTGGTCATTGTGCCCTGGATTCGTATTGCCTAATTGAGGTCCTGGGAAACTGCTGTCTGCATGTCACTTCCATCCTCCAACTGCTCATTCAGGGAAGAGCAGTCAGTTTCATATCAACTATCACTGTTATTTTTTAAATGACTTACAATTCATATTTAATATGCTGAACATTGACTCTAAAATTATAATTTTATAATTTCAGTAATCACCCCACTCTCACTCTCTCAACCTCTAAAGTATTTCATGTATTCTGCAGTCATAGTTAGAATCTACATTTGTTCCCTCAGGAGGAAACTCCGATGGACCTAGAGGTCTGAAATGAAATAAAACCACTGGCTATTGGATTTCTCTTTTCTCTTGCTCTGAAGATCTTCCTACTCCTTGTGATATTGATTCTACTCTCTTCTGGTTGAATTCTCGCTGATCTCCTAGATGACAGTACTTGAAGAAAGATAAGTTAATAGTGATGCCTCGTCTATACTACATGTTAGTGTCTCATTTTTTGACAGACGGATGTCCTTTTCCTAATTAAATCACGTTTTTACTCCAAAAATTGCCTTTTTTTTTATTCAGCAAGTTTTATAGACCTATGCTAGGCTTCAGTATCCATCTTTGATTATACGTTTAGAACTATCTTTTTAAAATGTCCTTCATGAATTGTTCATATTAGAAAACTTGCTATATGTCAAATAGTTTATTATCTTTTTAATGTCCATGAGATCTGTAGTGATGTCCCCTCTTTCACTTTTGATATTAGTAATTTGTGTTCTCTCTTTTTCTTAGCATGGTTAAAGGTATACTGATCTCTGGATTTTTTGAAGCAAAAGACCTTTGATATTTAAAAAATAAACAGCTTTTGGATTTATTGATTTCCTGTTTGCAATTTTATTGTTTTCTGCTCTAATACTTATTATTCTTTTTCTTCTGCTTAGTTTGGATTTAATTTGCTCTCTTTCTAGTTTCCTGGGATAGAAGTGTAAGTGATTAATTTTATATTTTTTCTTTTCTAATAGATGCATTCAATGCCATAAATTTCCCTCTAAGAACTGCTTTTGCTTCATTTCATAGATTTTTATAAGGTTTATTTTCATTTTCAATTAGTTGAAAGTATTTTAAAATTTATCTTCATTTCTTCTTTGACCATGTGTCGTTTAATCTCAAGTTATTTTGAATATTCCCAGCTATCTTTCTGTTATTGATTTCTAGTTTAATTATACTGTGGTCTTATAGCAGGCATTTTATGACTTCTATTCTTTTACATTTGTTGTGTTTCTTAACCTAGAATTTGGTCGATTTTTGTCAGTGTTCCACGTGAGCTTGAAAAGAATGTATATCCTGTTGTTGTCGTCAGATAAAGCTATAGATGTCCATTTTATTCAGCTGATTGGTATTGTAGAATTCAACTACATCCTTACTGATTTCCTGTCTGATTAACCTGTTCGTTTCTAACAGAGGTATGTTAAAGCATCCAACTACAATAATAGCTGCATCTATTTCTCCTTGAAGTTCTATCAGTTTTTGCTCCAGTTATTTAATGCTCTGTTATTGGGTATGTACACATCAAGGATTGTTATGTCTTCTTAGAGAATTGACCCCTTTATCAATATGTAATGCTCCTCTTTGTCCCTGATACAGGGATAAACAGACTTGGTCTGAAGTCTGTTTCATCTGAAATTAATACAGCTACTCCTGCTTTCTTTTGATTAGTGTTAGCCTGATATCTTTCACCATGCATCTGCTTTTTATCTCTATGTGTCTTTAAATTTAAAGTGGGTTTCTCACAGACAATATATAGTTGGGTCTTGTTTCTTGACCCACTCTGACAATCTCAGTCTTATAGTTAGTGTATTTAGGCCACTGATGTTAAAAGTGAATACCGATATAGTTGGATTAATATCTACTAAATTTATTACTGTTTTCTGTTTGTTGCCCTTGTTCTTTGTTCCTATTTTTGTCTTCCACTCTTTTTCTGCCTTTTTTGGTGTTAATTGGACATTTTATATGATTGTCAGCTGGTTAGTGATGGCCAGAATGTTTTGATTTTATCACATTGCCTTCAGTAGAAGATTAGACATGGGTGTCATCTCAAGGTTTATTTCCTCAAGTCCCTCATTTTCCAAATGAGAAAATAGAGACATGATGGCAATTATGAAGAAATGCTGGTTCATTATTCTTTTGTATCACATCACTTTGTTTTCATATATAATAGCATGGAGTATAGACGTTTCTAAGCAATGTCACTAATACATGTGCTATATAATCATTACCCCTCTTTAAAAAGTTACACTAGTCCTGAGAATATATGTATTCTACTGGTGATTATTTAATCAGCAACTATAAGCATTTTGAAGTTCCCCAGGAAACTTGTAGTCTAATAAATATTTCTATCAAAATGCTAATTACCAAATCTGGACCAACTCCAATTGGTCTTTGAGAGTAGAGTTTCTCTGAACCTTTTGTTTAAGGCAAGAGAAGCCATTGTCATCACAAAGAGAGTACAATCTCCCTAGCCATCCTCAGAGCCCTGTATAATCCAAAAAGTATTACAAATGGTTCCATGTCACTGTTATATTTATAACTGCTAGATAGTATGATTAGCATTTTTCATGAATTGAGAACATTTTCCTCCTCTCATAGTGTCATATATTGCCACAAAGCACATTTGAGTATTATGTATAAATAGGTACTCTGAGTTCTGTGCACTCCATGTGATTAACTTGTAACACAATCTAGAACAATCTTTTGATGCTTCTGCATGCCTGGGATGGAATCTTGTCGTTGCTTATACAATGATTTACAATCTGTGTCCTGTCAGTTCCATGAAGATAAAACACAAATGCCAAGCTAGAATGAAGCAAATGGAGAAAGATCCCATTCCCTGCCTTCAGCGTGATTTGTGATATTTACTGACTAACCAAACACTACAAATGGGATCAGACCCAAATAGCTTTTTAAGACTGGAGTGGTGACAATTGGCAGTGGTTAATGTGGTACCAAAACATGTACGATATTTGCAATGTCATAGAACAGGGCCATTTCCAAAGGGGAAAGGCAGCACCACTTCACAAAAGACATTGGG
This sequence comes from Theropithecus gelada, assembly GCF_003255815.1. Taxonomy (NCBI): domain Eukaryota; kingdom Metazoa; phylum Chordata; class Mammalia; order Primates; family Cercopithecidae; genus Theropithecus; species Theropithecus gelada. Next base: position 24,409,474 of record NC_037680.1, on the reverse strand, counting down.
AGATGATGTGGGCACAATCCATCGTCCTGGGCATAGGAGAGAACCCAGAAATGTCATAAAATCCCTCTTTGATCTGTTGTCGCTACTGTTGGTTGTATGGGAAATTAACATATTTAATTAACTGTCTGACCAAAGCAGCTGTTACCTTATACAAAACCTTGAACATTGATGCCTGGCTTATCCCACTAGGTGTTTGAATGTGCCAGTGGCATAAGACTGATGATATTTTTATACTGCATGGCGCAGCATGACTTCTCTTGCAATCAGCTCAAGTCAAGATCTTCTTTAAATTCTTCATGAAGAATAATGATGTTCCAGCCCAAATTACTTAATAGCATATTGTATCAGGCCAGCCAACAGGAAGCTCCACGCACAACAAAACAGACTCTGGCCAATCCAATCAATCCTATCTTCCAAAAAGGCCCCGCTACATAGGCCTTGGAAAGGGCAGTCAAGTATCTTTCTTCTTCATCAGTATGCTATTTTATTCACAATTCCGTTCTCTTATTACAGATTATTATTTGCCTTCTATATTTTTTTCAAAAACTCTTTTCTTGGCTGCGGTATTTCCAAATGGAAAGAAATGTTTCCAAGTCAGAAGCTGCTTTCATTAGTTTGCTAAGTTGTTGGTCCAAAGCTATTAGGATCTTGTAAAGTAAATTTAATGCATCTAATTTTATATGGCACATGGATTGGTTTGAGGGATTTCTGAGAGGTGGGGGCAAGAGAAGGTGTAAGGTGGCTTTTCTGATCATTGAAAAATGCTTCCTTTGCTTGGTTCGTCATTTCACCCATTTGTAAGAGAGTAAGAATAAAGCATTTTCTATTTTGGATAGCTTGAGCTGTGAAGTGATGAGTTTATCTCTAGCAAAGATGGAGGCCAGAATTCTCAATACTTTTCTCAAGGGCGATGTGACAACACTGGTTATCTTGATTGCCTGTGCTGCTCTTTTTCTGAACGAATTTACTTTGTCATTGAATGTGTCTTCCTCATCATACCTTTACTACTGGATACACTTAATATTTCCTTTTGTGCATTTCTGAAATTCTTGAAGAGTCTTGCAAAGTCTGCATTTTTGGCTAGTACTATATGTAACTTACAAACTGCTAGTTCAGCAATTGAAGAGCTCAAAATCCTGATTAGAGAGTCAGTCCTTCATAAAATCTATGGAGAAAAATGTTAGCCAGCAAAGCCTTTTCTTCAATGTTTGCATTATTACATTTGAAACTGCAATTAATATTCCGTGCAATTAATATTATATACAATTAATACAAATATAGACAAGATACTATGTTGCTAATAAGCAATAATCAGAACATTAACTTGGTATATGATTCTGTAAAAAATAATTCTCCAAAAATATATATCAGAATAAATTTTTAATAAATATAAGAGTGGCATTTACTTAATTATTAATGAGCATATCCTGAATTGCATGCACATTTATTTGCACAAAGACAAATTTTAGTTTCTTGTATCTATTATGGGGAGAAAACTTTCAGGGTTAAAGAAAAACAAAATGGAGATTGGCTGGTTCAATTTTTTTTACTGATTCATTGTAAGATAAATTGAAATATACATTTATATATCTATATATGTATATATGTAAATCAATTACACATTTCTTCCTATAATTATAAGGTATAGGAGGAAAATTGTTCTTCAAAAACATGTTATTAAAGCCAATGGGGCAACATCATATCTGAAACCAGGAAGAGCAACTTTAAGCCTATAGACTTTAAATATTAGAGATCCTAGAGACCTTTCTCAGTATTAAATTAAATTAGAAGCAAGTTGTTCAGGCAAGTAGGTAATATTCTCTCTGCTGCTATAGAACTAATTTCTTTTGTTACTCTGACCACAGGACTCCTGACTAATGTATTTAGACAGAATTCTCCCACTTCATTCCTGTTATCCATCAAATATGTGTTACTCATTCTGCTGGGTACTGAGTAGAAGAAGTAAGGAGTGAATAAGTGAGATACTCTGTTGTGTATAGAATAGATACCTAGCAATGACTGTAACTGGGGAGATTCTTTAGAGATTTTAATGAATAGAAGAAAAGAATATATACAAGATTCTACACAGCTAATATGAATATAATTAGAATTAATAAATTATAGGTAATATAGAGTGAAGCTCCAAAAATTTCTAAACCATTTCAACCATACCTTGAAACAGGTATTCTGTTAATAAATTTAAGCACATTCTCTCATGTATGCCTCCTAACGCACATATGAGGTGGCTACTTTGAACAGATATTATCAGCTAATATTATCAACTTTGAACAGATCAGAAAATGAAAAAGAACTTTACTGTCAGGATGAATTGTCTCCATAAGCAGTAGAGGATTTTGTCAGCTTAGGTCTTTTCACCTACATTTATGTGCTGACTGATTTCACAGTTCTTACGATTCAGTGAACTGGTAGAAACTCTTGACATCTACTCTGATCTGTTGCAAATAGTGCTGCACAATTTCTGCTGATCTTGAACTCACCTGGCTAGTCTGCTTTACCTGTAGGAAGGCTTTGTTTGTTTTTTTCTCTTTTACTATTTGCTGCAAGTTCGTAAACTTCTGGTTTGTACTTGCTCACTCTTTTGTTTTCAGACTGCACTTAAAGGAGTTTGCTTTTCTCCAATCCTCTTTGCCAAATGCCTGGTACTTGTTGTTCATCACTCCTGGAACAACTACTTTTTTTATTTTTATGTCCCTAAAACGTTTCGTTTGCTCCTTATGCCTGTGTGCTAGATTGAACTGTGAGATGATTTAATGGATTTGAGCAGGACCTGAGACTCAGAGAATAAGAATCTGCATCACTACTCTCATTACTTCTTGGTGTATACATTTCTCCCATTGTACCACTTTCCAAGGATGGCTCTGTCTTTTCATCAGTGAAATATCAAACTCTGGCACCATGACAGTCATGGATGTAATAGGCAATAACTAAATATTTGTTGAATGTTAAGTGAATTGGAATAAATATACTTAAATTAAGATAATATGTTTAGTTTGGTATTTTTTTTCTCTTTATTTTCAGAATAGCATCTCAAACTTTTCTGAGAAATTATCTTCAGTGTGCACAGACTTCACACCTACATAAATGGTAGGAACGTGACTCAAGTAAGAACAACAGGTTGGTCTCTCTCTCTCTCTCTCTCTCTCTCTCTCTGTCGCTCTCGCTCTCTCTCTCTCTTTCTCCCTCACTCTCTCCCTCTCCCTCTCTCTCTGAGTTTGAATCAAAAGAAGAGGGAAAAGGATAGGGTAGGAATACTTTGGAGCTTATCTATTTCCCTGGAGACTTCGAGTACAGTATGTCTATTTCAAGTAAGTTTTCTACTATTTAACAGTATTATTGAGGTATAATTCATATACAATATACTTCACATTTATAAAGTGTATAACTTTTTAAGTTTGGACATGTGCATGTAGCACCATGAAATCATCACCACGGTCAAGATAATGAATATATTTCACTACACATCAAATTTTCACTTTAGCCTTTCCTAATCCCTCTCTCTTCCTCCTCCCATTCCCCCTCTCAAACACACACCAAATTTGGCAAACACTGCTCTACTTCCAGACAGTATACATCAGGTTACACGTTCTATACTTTTTTAATACATGGTATCATAAATTAGGTACTTTTTTTGTCTGGATTCTTTTATTCATTGTAATTCTTTAGAGATTCATCCATGTAGTAGTATGCTTTAATAGTTTCCTTTTTATTGCTAGTTTATCCATTCACCTATTGGTGGATTTTAGGGGTTGTTTTCAGGTTTTGGTTATTTTGAATAGGCAGATATGAACATTCCTAAAAAAGTTGTATGAACATATGCTTTTTTTTCCCCTTTCCTTGCTTTTCTGTTCTTATGTTAATTCACTTAGGATGATGGCCTCTAGCTCCATCCATCTTGCTGCAAAGGATGTCATCTCAATTTTATGGCGGTGTAGTATTTCATGGTGTATATTTACCACATTTACTTTATCCAGTCCACCACTGATAGAAATTTAGATTGATTCCATGTCTTCATGGAGATTCATGTAATCTGTCAATAAGTCCGTTTTACTTTTTTCTTTTTAATCTGGATATAGTCCACTTCCTTTCTTACTGTGTCAGATAAAACCTCCAGTACCATACCACATAGAATGAAAGTAGTGAGAATGGACATTCTTGGTTTGTTCTGTTTGTTTTTGTTTTTCTGATTTTATGGGGAAAGCATTTAGTCATTCATCATTAATGTTAACTGTAGATTTTCGGTAGATGTCTTTTAGATTTTCTGTCAGGTTGAGGCAGTTTCCCTCTATTCCTAGCTTGCTTAAAATTTTACTTAGGAATAGATAATTTACTTAATTTTTTTTGCATCTATTGATAACATCCTGTATTAGTTCATTCTCACATTTACATAAAGAAGTACCTGAAACTGGGTAATTTATAAAGAAAAGTGGTTTAATTGGCTCATGGTTCTGCAGGGTGTATAGGAAGCATGGCTGGAAAGGTCTCAGAAAGCTTACAATCATGGCGGAAGGCGAGAGGGAAGCAGGTAGTCTTACTTACGTGGCCAGAACAGGAGGAAGAGAGAGAAGGGGGAGGTGCTCCACACTTTTAAACAACCAAATCTCACAATAATTCACTCACTATAATGAGAACAGCACCAAAGGAAAATCCACCCCCATGATCCAATCACCTTCCACCAGGCCCCACCTCCAACATCGGGGATTACAGTTTGACATCAGATTTGGGACAAGACAGAGGCTCCAACTATATCATATCGTTTTGCTCATGTTGGTTCATTAATATGATGAATTACATTGACATATTTTCAGTATTGAGCCTCCCTTGCATTGCTGAGGTGAAGGTAAATTGGCCATGAGGTATTCTTCCTTTCTTTAATGTTAAGTTGAACTTTTTACATTTGTTATCAAAAGGATAGTGGTCTGTAGTTCTCTTTTTAATTTTTAATACTGTATTTGTTTTGGTATCAGAGTAGTATTAATCTCAAAAATGAATTGAAAAGCACTTCATTTTTTTCGATTATGTGAGAATTTATGGATAAATAGTGTCTTTTTTTTGTTTGTTTGAAAGTTTTATTTCTTAGCAAAGACATTTGGGCCTAAAATTTTCTTTGTGAGAAGGTATTTAACTAAAAATTCTACTTATTTAACCGACATGATATACAGGTTGTTTGTTTCTTCTTCTGAGATCTGGTATGTGTGCCTATCAAGGAATTTTACATTGTATGTAACTTGTTGAATTTATTGACATAAAGATGTCCATAATATTTATTTACATTTTTAAAAGTTATAGAATACATAGTGATGCCACCTCTCTCACTTCTGATATTGGTAGTTTGTTTCTTCTTTCTTTGTCTCCTGTCCGTTTGGCTAAAGTTTTATCAATCTTATGGAACTTATATGAGATAGAGTTTTTGGTCCTATTTATTTACTCTATGGTTCTGTGTTCTATTTTGTTGATTTCTGCTGTGGTCTTTATTATTTCCTTTTTTATTTACATTGGGTTTAATCTAGTTTCTTAATATGAATAATTAATAATTATTCACAAACATTCTTCTTTCTAATGCTATAAATGTACCCCTAAGTACTGCTTTTGCAGCATCCCATACGTTTGAATATGTAGCATTTTCATTTTTGTTTAGATTGAATACTTTGTAAATTTATTTTTTGATTTCATCTAAGACTAATAGATTATTTAATCACATCTTACTTTGTTTACAAATAGATGGCTCAATAATCCCCAAATTTCTGTACTGACTTTTAAAAATTTAATTTCATTGAGATAAGAAAAAACATACTTTGCATGGCAAAAATCTTTTAAAAATGATTGAATATTGTTTTACCTTGGAAAACATCCTGGACGCAGTTGCTTCTTATCTCCAAACTCATGTCGAAATGTGACTTCCAGTGTTGGAAGTGGGGCCTAGTGGAAGGTGTTTGGATGATGTGGGCAGATCCCTCATGAATGGCTTGGTATCTTAATGAGTCATCTTCGTGTCATCACTGGTGGTAATGAGTGAGTTCTCACTCTATTAGTTCATGTGAGAGCTGGTTGTTTAGACAGCTAGGTGCCTTCTCCCCTCTCTCTTGCTTCCCCTCTCTTCCTCCCTCTCTTTCAATGTGGCATACTGGCTCCCCCCGGCCTTCTGCCATGAGTATAATCTTCCTGAGGCTTCACTAGAAACAGATGCTGACACCATACTTCTTGTATAGCCTGCAGAACTGTGAACCAAATAAGCCTCTTTTCTTTATAAATTGCCTAGCCTTGGGTATTTCTTTATAAAAACACAATACAGACTAATAAAGGTACATAAATATTTGTTATGTCTCTTCACCAATTGACTCCTTTATTATTAAGTTAGAGTATTCAAACCAGTTTTTAAATCTACTTGGTCTAACAGTTACTCCAAATGTCTTAGTATTATTTTAGCATACATTTTTGCATTATTTTTAACCTAGCTTTGACTCTGTATTTGAGGTGTATTTCTTCTGGGCAACAAGTACTTGCATTTTAGGTTTTTCTTTTTTCTTTTTTTTTTTTTTTTTGCCATGTATGGCTTTTTATTGGGCTATAGGATCATTTATATTTAATATGATATTTATATAAACATCTTGTTGATGTGTTTTCTGCCATTCGTATCTGATATATAAAACAAACCTTCCAACCCCACAAACTTTAAGAAGTGCCTTCAAGAAACCTACTCAGATTGAGGGCAGTGACTTATCCCTGTAATCCCAGTATATTTGGAGGTGCAGGTGGGAGGATTACTTGAGCACAGGAGTTCAAGACCAGTTTGGGCAACATAGGGAGATCCTTCCTTTACAAAATATTTTTAAAAATTAGCTGGGCATGTGGTGTGCATCTATGGCCCCAGTCACATGGAAAGCTGAGGTAGGAGGATCGCTTGAGCCTGAGAGGTCAGGGCTGCAGTGAGCCATGCTTGCACCACTGCACTCCAGAATGGGTGACAGAGCAAGACCCTGTCTCAAAAAATAAAAATAAATAAATAATAATAAAAATAAAAGTAGATCTCCAGCCAAGATTCCTGACTGAGGCTCCCCTCCTTGTGTTGTCTGTTTGTTTCCTCTCATTAAGTTCTTCATAGGATGCTATATTGTAAGCTGTGGTACTGCTTTTGTTTCGTTTCTGTTTTATTTAATTAAGTCTTTGAGTAAGCCCTTGTGATGAATATATTAAAAAATACGTGTTGATTTAACAAACTGTTTTATGATTAACTGATTATTTATGATTTTATTTTATTTTTATTTGGCTTATTAGCTATACTCTGTTTTGGTATTTAATGGTGGTTTTCAAGTTTATATTATGGATCTTTCCTAGTTACTATTCTTGGTGCTCTTATTTCTTTTCTATGGATGTAGATTCCATCTTGTATTCCTTTCATTCTGTCAGATAAACATTCTTTAATATTTCTTAGAATGTGGATTTACTGGTAATAAATTTTTATGAATTGAAATAGATCTTTGCCATTGTTTTTGAAAGTTGCCTTTGCTGAGTATAGAATTCTAAGTTGATAAGGGTTTTTGTTTTTCTTATTTCAATCATTTTGTTCTACTGTCCTTTCACTTTCCTTGTTCTGATGAGAAATATTCTATACTTAAATTTGTCCATAATATATTTTTTCTATTTATTCTATTATTCTATTATTTTTTATATTTATTCTATTTATCCATAATATATTTTTTCTATTTATTCTATTTTCTATCTATTCTATTTTCTATGGTTTCTATTTATTCTAAGATATTTTATTTATTTTTGAGCAATTTGGCTGTGATGTTTTATATTGTTTCCTGTGTGTATGATGTTCATTGAACTTCTTGGATATGTAGAGTACTCTTTTATCATATGAATATTTGAAAAACATTTGACCAATTTTTCTTCAAATATACTTTCTGTCATACTCTCCTTCAGGAATTCCAATTAATTATAGATTAGCCCACTTTAAATACCACAGATTTCTGATGCTTTGTTTATTTTTTCTAATTATTACTTTCTGTCTATTTCATTTTAGATTTTCTATTGCTGTACCTTCTTTCACTAACTTTTTCTCTGGCCATGCATAATGTATATTCAGTTCTATCCATTATGTTTTCCCTCTCAGACATTGTAGTTTTCATACAGAAATCCAGTTTGGGTCTGCTTTATATCTTTCATTCCTTTATGTGCTAATTCAACTTTTTAAACATTTGAATACAGTTGTAAGAATGGTTGTAATGTCTTTGTTAAGTTACCATCTGTGTGAGCTTTGCATAAGTTTCAATTGATTGGTTTACCACCATGTGATTTGTATATTCCTGATTCTTTGCATATCTGTTTTTTAAATTGGATGCTGTATATAGTAATTTAATTTTCTGGATGCTAGATAGATGTTATAGTCCCACAAATATTCTTGAGATACATTCTGATATACTGTTAGATTTCTTACAGTATATCAGATAGATTCTGATATACTGTTAGATACAGCTTGAAGCTTTTTAGTTTTCTATTTAAGGTTTCTATTTAAGGTTTATTTTTCAGGACCAAAACAGTATTCAGTCTAGGACTAACTATGCCCCACTACTGAGGCAAGACTGTTCTCAGAATTCCACCAATACCCTATGAAAAAATAACATCTCTTTGAATACAATAAAGAGATTCACAATTTATTGGTTACAGAATTCAAAGCAGCAAGAAGAGTCACAGATGACTAAATATTCAAGTCTGACAGAATATAAATGTTCTACTCACTGATGAAAAAACCACAAGTTGGAGTCAGGGTAGAGTATGCAAAAAAAAAAAAAAAAAAAAAAAAAAAAAGCTAAATCCTTAAAATGAGCACAATTCTGTGCACACGACCTTTTGCATCTCACAAATTAAAACTGAAAATATATTGTTTTTCATCTATCAAACTTAAGTCTTTTTCTTTACATTTTTCTACTTTTTTATCTTAAATGCTTTCTTTTTAACATTCATTTACCATATATCCTTCTGCCAAATACTGTTCTTACAGCCATGTTAATGTATATATACCCTTTCAATTTTAGTAATTCACACTTTAAACTATGATTGAAGTGAGAAAGATTTAAATGACTTTCCCCAAATTCAGAGACAAATAATCTAAGTATAAAAAATACAGTTTTTAAATTAATGAAAAATGCAAGACAAATTTGAAAAGACCTTATACATTGTAACATATTCTAGGAGCTATCCAGCATAGGAAAACTTTTGAAGAAAAGCATCTAGTGAAATATTTCTGCATAATTTCCATAAAATATAAAGCACTGTGCATGGTAATATGTTCTGGTTCTAACATAAGCCAATATACTTTCCATAATTTGTTTGATTAATCCCTAGCAATGTAGTGAGAATAGAACATAATCAAATTGACAGAAAAAGAGCACTTCCCATTATCCACTACTGCTAGGCAATAAAACTCCAACTTTTTTCTAAGAGGAGAAAATATATCATCAAACATAAAAACCTGGGATAAAACCCACAATATGAAAGTTACTGCCTTAATGAAATATTAAAATTGTATCAGGAGTACTCTTCTGGCATTAAAAATAAACAATAACATTTCTTCCTAGTTATGGTTCACTTCAATTCGTTAAAAATTAATTATTACCTCTTTAAATATTTGATTAAATTAGATTTCTGTGGGCTATCACTACCCACAAAACACATGCTATTGTGTAGAATTCTCATATCTCAAATTTTGATATACTTTGTCATATTACTGAATTCTGTGATAAATTATTTGATTTGTTTTTTGCCTTGGTAGTTTTAAAACATAAATACAACTGAAGCTCTCTTATTTTGAATATAAATGCTGCACACTGTTAAGCAGCCCCATAAAAAGTAAAAAGTGTGTGACAGTAGTATTTGGTACTTCCCTATCTATATTGCACCACTTTTTCTCAAAGTCAATTGCCATCACACTTATGAAAAATATTATTTACATTTCATATAACTGCAAGGCAGGAACCATCCAGTTCAGCTGTCCATAGTGTATACAGTTTGACTGCCAAGTGAAACATTTTTGGCAACTATCTATAAATTACTAATGAAAAATGTTTTCAAGCAAAAAGTATATGTTTCATATTGTGGTTCAATTGTCCTCAATCCAGAGTGAATTGTCGAGCCCATCATAAGTTCAGAAGTGTGATGCATAGGTATAATCTTACCATTAGTGTAAGTACTGAGTTTGTTAAGTCATCATTTTCCTTTCCAGAGAATTGCTTTAACACTATTCATATTATATTTAAATATCCACAATCATATCTGTTGTTCAATTTCAAATGCCAATCAGTGAACTTCAGAAAGTATGCCTAAGGGAATAGCCTGAAAAAAAAAAATTGTTTATCTAGTTTGTGTATATAAATCCTGGAGAAAAGGAAAGGGGTTGGTCTGTTAGATTGAGGAATCATGATATGAAGGGTATTTTATTTAGAGAAAGCCTTATTCATGTTAATTTCTCATGCATCAAGGGAGAAACCCTCACCACCCAATGATAAATGTCTCAATTTTCTTCAAACTACATCCACAAAGTATCTCTAATAATACAACAGCAATATCTGATTCTCAACCTTTTTTTTTTCCAATCTAGTTATTCTAATTGACTCCCTAGTTCCACCAATACCATTACAATTTTGCTAACCACTGAGCCTGTTGATGCTAAACTCATCTACTTCTCAACTATATATCATCTCTCATATCCATTCTGTTGCCAGTGATAGCAGAGCACATTCCTGGGTGTTACTTGCCAAATCCACAAACTTTGAGAATTATTCCAGTCTTTTCTGGAAGGTGGAGAAATAGCCATGTTTGTGATCTCAGCCCTCTGGCAATAGCTTATTGGACCAGGTATAGTTACAACACTCAAGCTCCATCAATAAAAATTTTTTCAAGAATGTGAAGTAACCCATATAGAAGTTCCATCAATCAGTGTCCTAAGTGGAATGAGGAGATATTACACTTTGCCAGATATCCAAATTGAACTTAAAGAAGATGAAGCCAGTATTGTTTAAAATAAGAGTGAAACAGAAGTACAGAGACAAAACAGAAACACAGAGGCAAAAAGGTATGTGAAATTATGCAACCCCAGAAAGATGGAGAGGTTGGTTTCTATTTCTAATTTTCTAGTCTCTGTTTAAGTACCCTGGAGAACCCAGATATGCTTCCTGGTCTTAGACTCCATGAGATCCTGTTATATGTGCTAACTCTCCCCAACCTTGTTGATTGAGCTGGTTTATATTTGTAGCCAGGTACTGTCCCTCACAGTTTAAGGCATTGACTAAAGGCATTGTTAGAAAATCTCTCCTCGTATTTCTCTTGCTTGTACTCTTGTTTCCATGTTTACTGTTACCATAACACTTTCGATAATTACTTATATTCACTGAGCATTCGTTCAATAGTATTTTAAATGAGCCCCTAGTGGGTGCAAGGCATACTTCCAAACCTAGGATAATAATGTTGACCAAAAAAGCCAGTTCCTTATCTTTTCAGGCTGAAATTTAGTGAGGACAGACTTACAAAATTATTCTAGTATATTAATATATACTATTGAATGGGAATAAGGTCTCCAAAAAGAGCATCTTTCTGTGAGTGTTTATACAGAGAAAATTGATGTAAAACCGGGATCAGGAAAGGCCTCCAAGAGTAAATGACACTTCAGCTGAGATGTGAAGGAAGAGTAAGCAGGGATTTTTAGAGAAGGGCAGGAGCTTGGATATGTTTTAAGAAAAAAAGAGAAGCTCATACAAAATTCCGTATGGCATAAGGAAATCCAAATGATATGGGAACTAAGGACAGGCAAAATAGATTTGAGCAAAATAACAAGCAGAGACCATGCGAGGTATCACTGTAGAGATCACGCAGTGCTTTTGAAAATTTGGATTTTATCTTAAGAATGATGGCATGCCATAGAAGAATTTTAGGTAGTGACTTGGTGTCACCTAATCAGTTTTGTGTTTTGAAAATATTATTCTGGCTGCAGTATTGAGAAGGAATTGGTAAGAGACGAGATTGGATTGGTGGACAAGTTAATTGGCAACTATAGTACCCTGCCAGTCAAACAGTGATGCTAGTTTCTACTTGGACCTTGTAGTATGAAAGTGGGAATGAAAAGATATTTAGAAGAATCAAAAGGACTTGGTGATGATTTTTGTATAGAAATAAAGGAAAGGCTGATATTGTAAATGACTCTAAGATTTCTGGCTAGAGCAACAAAATATAGGATGGTGGTTCTTACTGAGATATCCTGAAGTTTACCAGGTTTGAGAAAAATGTGTGTTGAAGTGGGGGAGGTGGAAAACATTCAGGACTTAGCAATTAGACATGTTGAATTTGAAGTACTGTGACATTTTGTGTTAGAGGAGAAATCAGGCTGACATACTGAGAAGCATCAGTATATAGAGATGGTCAGTGGAACCACAGGCAGGGAAGAGACACTATATGAGAAGATAAAAAGGATAAGGAGGTCTCATACTAAACCAGGGAGAACTTCAAATTTTCATGGCTGGGTGAATCTGAAAAAAACACTGAGAGAATCTCTCAGAAAGATTGGGGTCATTAAGTCAAAGCAAAAAGGTGTTTCCAGAACTACAAGTGTCAAGGAAAAGGAATGCTAAAAAAAAGTGCACTGCGTTGAGTGACTGTGAGATTACTGTTAACTTTACTCAGAACTGTTTTATGGAGTGAGAAGAAGAGAGAGGACAAAGAGACAAAGAGTGACAAAAAGGAGGTGGTAAATGTAAAGCACGATTTTTTATATTTAGCTATGAAGGAAAAGGGAGGCCATGAGGGAAAAGTGGACATCTCTCTTCTCTAGTTGAATATATCCTTGGATGTTGGCTTTTTAAATACTCTTAGTACATGACATTTCAATATGGTCATTTTGGTTGAACTAGCTGGGAAGGGGTCATTAGAATATTTTCAAAAGGTCTTTGCAAGTAACATACCTAACAAGGAATCTAACCCCCTGGCTCCTCTCCTCCTCTCCTTGAACCAAGCTTATTCCTGGGTCTTATTCCAATTCCAAGTCTGTCCCCTCCTTCACTGAATTCTCAGGACATCACTGTCCATGCCATTTCACACCTTCACCCATGATGGAACTCTGGAATAAAGTGAGACCACTCCAATAAATATTAGCATAATGCCATGTATTTAATAATCACTCAAAACTAATTTACTAAATTTAATTGCACAATTACACAGGTAAAAACCAAAGAATGCATTATTAATTTTCACCCATCACCTGGAAAGTATTCTCAGCTATAAGGTGGTATAGGTGTTAAGAAATAGTAAAATTGCTGAGGGTCTAATGTGAATGATAAGCTATTTATCCTAAAATTTTCACCATTTTCTTATATGTGTAGATAAGGAACACACGTTACTGATAATCGTTTATAAAGAACAAGGACACACTTACACTATATCATTTATTCCAAGGATTCATATATGTACGATCCAAATGAAAACTGAAAACCAAATGCTCAGACCAGAAATATGAGTGTCGTTCTGAATTAAAACCAGCACTAGAGGCCTCAGCCATTAAGGATCCAGGAGCTTCTCTCTAGGACCCCAGTTACCTCCAATTACTCTGTAACTATTTGTATGTTTGTATCTGCTCCTCAAATCATTCTTCTATTTATTTCCTTACCTGATGCTTAGTGTGCGTGTGCGTGTGCGTGTGTGTCGGGGGTGAGGAGGTGTTTCCTCCTTCACCTAACAGCTATGTGAACTTAATTGTAATTTCCATTCCCTCATAAATTCCAATTGCATGTGGCTGCATCAGAGACTCTCCAGTGTCTCCCTTATGACCTTTCAACTTTTACCACTGCTGAATCTCTCCCATCATTGTCTCCACATTTGATAATTTTTATGCCAGAGTGAAGAATTTAATGGGTCTAGTTAATCATCTTTCACGAGCTCACCATGAGATTTCTACCATTCTGTTGACCCATTGCCTGTGGATCACGGGGCAGGATCATTATTTAGTATGGCATTTGGATGTGGAAGCTTTATTTAGAAGAATCTGTGGACTTAGCAGACAGCACAGTTAAGACTGATATCAGGGACAATACTTAATAGATACTTGATACCTTTGGTACCATAAGCCTATGGTCTGTGCTCTGTTTCTGGGCTACACATCAATGAATCAGCTGGTGAGCATTTTAGAAAGTCTAATTCTAAGGTTTCAGTCAAAACGTTCTAAATGTGGAACTTCTACAGGTTCAATTTAAGAAGCTGGTGTATTTTAAAAGCTTCCCAGGTCATTCTGATTCTGCCTTTCAATCGTATATAGATTGTGTTCTTGATAAAAGAAGTATCGGAAGCTTTATCTAGCATCACTCATTTTCTGGTTTATTTTCTATTCAAAGTGTTTGCTATATTTGTTAGATACTTTATTGATTGCGTATGTTACAAACTTTTTATAGGCGTGTCCATTTTCTTAGTGGTCATAAACCAGGAGATGCAAATTGATAAGCCTATAAAGGCCAAGTGTATAACTGAGAATATGGACTCCTTCTGGAAGACAGAAAATGGGGGGGCTTCAGCTCCATCTCACTGCGGCCATGATGATTCAGCTTAATTTACCTCTCTTCATACAAATATGGGATATTAATGTTGCCAGAGCTTCTATTTTCAAAAGAAGTTAAAAATCGAGATTTCATAAAAATCTAGATTTTAATAAAAATCTCCATAGCTCATAGGTTGATAATTTATTTAAAAATTTACACACACAGACACACACACACACATGCATGAACACGTGCACACATGCATGCATGCACGCGTGCACACACACACACACTTTGTAGACCAAACTTAAATAACCCTTGAAAACATGTGATTGTACCATGGTGCCATTTAGAGGCAGAATGCATATTATTTTGATTCAGAAGGTGATACCCAAAAGTCATCGTTTGTGAGAAGAAAAAGAGAGTTTATATTGCCTTTGTTGGAAGAGTAATTCGGGATGGAAAATAGTAGGAGAGAAATGAGAGGGGGAAGATGGCAATAATATCAGAATCTAAAGTTCATAAAGAAATGTAGCCAGTGGTGTTGGTGTGAAGTCAAAAGACTTTTACAAATATATATATTTTTTTGCATTTTTGTGACGTATATTTCTCTCCATCATCTCCCAAAACCTTTAATAAAGGCTCCTTTATACACAAATGATCAATGTGGATTGTACAAAGGAAAATACAGCAAAGGGGGCTAAATTCCATGTTTAGACTGAAGCATCTGGTAGACAGTGGAGATGAACTATGGGAATGGACATGTGTATGGAAATGAGAGTTGACAGTTTTCACAACTGGATTCAATTCAAAGGGAATCATGAGAACCCAAGGCCCTGGGAACAGACAGAACTTCAGGAGATACCATTGACCTTCTCAGATCCAGCATAGGGGCTAAGATCCTGTTTACTTCCCAGTGCTAAGTTTTCCTAGGTGCTGTGTTATATGGGATATAATGACAAATTTTATATGACA
The DNA here is from genome assembly GCF_003255815.1 of Theropithecus gelada. Taxonomy (NCBI): domain Eukaryota; kingdom Metazoa; phylum Chordata; class Mammalia; order Primates; family Cercopithecidae; genus Theropithecus; species Theropithecus gelada. The sequence continues at coordinate 24,393,965 of NC_037680.1, read as the reverse complement.
TTGTTCCTGGCTCTCTAAACAGCTGAACTACTTTATTCAGGACAAATTTTGGTTATCCTTATTCACTCCTTTTTAAATATGGTACCAAGAACTAAATGTGCCCAATATTGACTAAAATTTGAAAGATGCTGTAGAGTATAGACAGGGAAGGCTTTCCCCTTACACAAAATGCTGTAAAATGGCAAAAACAACAACAGAGAAAACAGAAAATAGCAAAAGATTTCTCTATTGTGACAACCCAGGGCTTTAGTTCGTATGATAATCTTAGGGTAACGATCATGTAAAACAGGTAAAGGGAAAAGCAATGAAAAGATAGTGATCTTACTAAGAGGTAGTAGATTAAGAAAGATGCAGATAATTTTTTATTCCTTTTTATGAGATTTTGAGTAGTGGTTGAATAAGAGAGATGTCCATTTTTGATGTCCAAGTACTCATTATGGCAAATGCTGTGAAATCCGGTTATAAAATGTGATAGACAGTAATAAGCAACAGGTTTGATACTAATATACAAGAATATGAATATCTGAATTTGCTATTTGCAGTCTGTCAACTGTAGGAAAATTCTTCCTTTCAGTCATGATTGTCCTCTCTATAAAATAGTGATATGTGGTCCTATCTCCTATGGCTATTATGAAGATAAAGAACATGAAGTAATTTCTTTAAAAGTTAATTTTGAGAATTTAGTTCCAGTTGTCATAAAAATGTCCTTATTCTTCAACTATGAGCTAAAATTTCTAGAAAACTCTTTTTTTACCTCTTTATTTTCTCTGTGAGGCATCTCAGAAGAATCAAAGATTATGTCCTCATTCTTGGCAGCAGTCTCAACAGAAAACCATAACCTCTTGCTAATTAGCCAAACCACTTTCTGGACTACTGATTACATGTTCCTGGTATATCATTGTTTTTTAATATATATATACACAGACACACATATATATATACACACATATATATATATATATATAATTGGAATTTAAGTGTGCTAACTGGAGTTCTGGTCCATCCAATTCTGACTCCCAGCATCTAATTTGAAAAGTCTCCTGAAATCGTCTATTCCTTCTGGTCACTGTATTCAGATATGGTAAGAATTTCAATTGTGAACTTTCCATAGTTATGGAATTTAGATTCATAAATATTTTAAAGAAATTTGCAGTTTCTGTCACTGACGTCCCAGGATGGTCAGTGAAGCTTCTCTTCTCAAGCAGACCTCCTTACCTCGGTTTGGTCTTCTCAGATATTACACTTTGACATAAACTTAGAAGGAAATCCATGAACACCATGAACTAAGGATCTATTCAAGTTAATGCCTTTCAGAAATGGAAAGTTTCATAATATATTTTGGGAATCCACACCAATTTACAAAAATAACTTTACCTATAAGCCAAATAGAAAAAGAAAAAAAAAATACAGAAGTAAGTTGTTATTTCTTACAACTAATACAAATTCTTTATGACACAATATCAGGTTGGCTCAATAATTATTTTCTCAATGAATAAAAAGGCAAATCAAGGAAACAATTTTTAAAGTACAAACTACAGTGCATCATATGGAATGTCATTTTGTAGAACAAAAAATATTGTCTCAGTAATTACATATGGTTCAATCTAGTACATCCAAAAACCTCAAAAGACTTTCTGTTCTTCTTTTGCTTCAAAAGAGCCTCAAAATGCATGTCAAAGTTTTTCCTTTCTAGATGCTCCATCTATCTCAATAGACAAAGTGCCTCATAAAGCCAGAATGACTTGTAAAGATTACAGACTGTTCATATCAAGTAATGAAGAATTCCAAATGTTTTCTCATTCTAAATTTCTCTTCATTGTAATTTTTTTATTAATAACATATCCAGTTGAATATCTTATATAACATTTGAGAAGCAATAAATTATAATGCCTTACACTTATATTCTGCTTTCCCAGAGGAGTTCATCTCATAGATATTGTCTTATTAATATTCAGAATTGTTCTGAAATGTAGGTAGAGATGATTATGTTGAACAGTGATGGAACTGCAAAGAGGAAAGGTGCACTCCCTTTGCTCTCCATTTGATCTTGACTTGAAAAAGATGGTAGAAAGTAAAGCTAATAGCTGAAATTGAAGCTGATAGGATAGAGTGTTTAATAGGCTTCTTTCCAATATTAATGTAAGATCCATGAGTCAGGGACCATATCTTGCTCTGTCATATCCCTAGATTTTAAGAAGAGTGTGTTTTACATACAAATGGTTCATTAAATATTTTTTGAATGAATTTTTGGGACATGCATTGTTACACTTAATGTCACACATATGCTCTTGTCCTATTTAAATTATTTTACCACAATTGTAGAAAAATAGATCTTCCTAAACAACTCAAATCCATTTTTCCTAAACTTACAATTTTGCATATTGAAAATATTGCATGTCGTTATTAAAATATTTTCATTTTTGTTTTTTCACAGATGACTAAACTGAGGTTCAGGAAGGAAAGCTGAGGTAATTAGCCCAAAACCTCTGATAAAGTAATTGGCAGGATCTGGACTCAGTCCCTGGTTGTTATAGATTCTAAGTCCTAGTTATTTTCCCTGTAGTAGACTGCATTCCCATTTGATTATTATAAAATTTTTTTATCTCTTAAAATATGATATTTAAATGCAAATTCATTTTATTGAATAGTTTTGTTCAATTGAGTTGTCATTTATATATCATCATTGCAGCAGTCTTATATTAGAACTCTTACTAATAGTGGATGTAGAGAAGAAAGGGACAGAAAATGAATAGATAACACATTTTAGGAAACATTTGTTGGTAAAGGCAATTCTCTGGAACTTTGTAGAAATATGTATAAAGCCCAAAAATAAGGAAAGATAGTACCTATAGTTTCTGTAATTATAATCATTCTTCAATCCTATCCCATATAGAGAATTCACATGACTGAAAGAAGAAAAATGGTTTAAAGAAATGAGACTTAGATTTTGAATGATAAACAGACCTGAGAATTTCTCCAACTGGGTGAAATCATAAACAAATGACTGGGAATGGTGAGGAAGTGCCTGTCAATTCTACATAGCAGTGCTAGAAAGACATCCAAAATGATGGTAAATTGTTTCTTCTTCACATTCTAATAGACACAGTTTCTGTGAAGACATAAAACATTTTTTTCCTCCTGTAAAACACTGTGTCTAGTAATTAATATGTATAATCCACTGTAATTTGAATAAGGAGAAAATTCGTAGGAGCAGGCTGATGAATCTTAGCAGACATTCTTTTATTCCATAACTATGTCTAATATAACACTTAAAAAGCTGTAATCACATTTAAAAAGTAGTATCTTCTACTGCTCAGTAGAAATGTGGCAGAACATATGTAAACAGAAAAAGTAAACATGAGCGTAACTGATTTAGAAGATAAAACATAAAAACAAGGGCTTTCAAAGTCAAGTCAATGAAAATATTGATAACAAGTGATTTTGTACACACAAGTCAGATATTTTATGGATCTGGGAGCCACATTTTTTTTTTTAAGGTAGGAAATAAGTAGTATTTCTAAAGACCCTCAGTCCTAAAAATCTCTGCATCTCTGTCACTTAATGTAAAAATGGCACATAACAGGTACCCAATAAATGCTTCTGGGAAATTGAACAAATTAATTGCAAAGTTCATAATGATGCAGACCCTGGTTTAGTGAGTTTAATAGACTGTAGAAATGTATTTGAACATCAGATCTGTACATCTATGATATTTCAGCTGGTAGAGCTGAGTAAACATCACACAGTAACAATCTCTCATGCATATTTGAGTCATTTGGATAATCTAAAAATACCAGTGCCTACCTCAAACCTCAGAGATTCTGATTCAATTGTTCTAGGACAGAAGGTGGACATCAGTACGCTTAAAAGCTACCCAAATTATGGTACTGTGCATACCACTGGAATTTGACTACTGGAATTAGACCAAATTGCTTATGCTACCTATTTACTGATCATAAATGTCACCTACAAGCAGTTGATAGTCATCATTGGGTATCTATTTCCAGCAGAAACCTAAGGAGACTAAACGTTTTAGTCATATTAACTCTACAAGGATGTGCATAATTTTAAGGCAGGCTTAATAAAGATTCATCATCTGAGTCTGCTAATTTTTTTAGCAAATATATATTGAGTGCCTGGTATGTGTAGGCAGTGTCCTGGCACTGGGAACACAGCAAAGAGAGAGTTAGTCAAAGTCCCTACAATAATGAAAGAGAGACTATTCCACCTCATACCAAAGTATTCAAGTGTGATTGAAGGAACTACTACCCTCCCCACCACCTCACCACCACCCCAAAAAAGAAAGCAGTAGACAATGGGAATATATAACAGGAACAGCCCCTAGATATAACAGCCCCTAGATTAGGGGCTCAGGATAGGTCCTGAAGGAAGACCTGAAATTGGAGGGACCAGCGGAGAGTGCATTCTTAGCCAAAGGGAGTATGTATTAAAAAGACATAGCAAAGAGTTTTTGAGGTTGAGGAACTGTAGGTCATTGTGGTTGAAGCACAAAGAGTGAGGGCATACAGCTTTTAGCTGAAGCTGGTGAGGTATGTTAGTCAGATCATGAGAATGGAGAGCTATTGTATTTAAGAGATTTAACTTCCTGAACAATTGCCAATTCTGTCCAATTTTCCAGTTCACACTATTTTACTCTCTCTACCCCTGTCACTAACCTAATCAAAACAACTCTATATCTCTCTCCTAATTTCTCCTATTTATTCTCTTACTGAAACCAGCATAATCCTTTGGAAATAAACAAAAATGTTATAATTTCATGCTACTGCTTGAAGTCTTACAATAATTTCTTACTGACAAGGAAAATATTTAGAGCTTATTATGGACTTTGGTCATCTGACCTCTCTCTCTCTCGCTCGCTCAGATCGTCATGTCATCACTTGCCACTCTTCCACCTTGCTGCAGCCATATTGAATTTCTTTGAATTGTTCTGATTTGCCAGACTTTTTCACACAGGTTTTCTCCTCTGCCTGCTTGTCATATGTGATTTAACTTGATTATCTGAAAACTTACTGTGTAGGTTTTTTTTTTGGTCCCAGCTGGACTATAAACCAACATGTATCCTAAACCCCTAGCATAGAACTGGTCCATATTTATTGAATTGATCTATAAGAGAAAGAATAATTGCACTTGAGATCCTCCACTAAAAATTCCTGAGCTGGTCAAATGAATAAGCTTTTCTTCAATATTTTTAATGGAAAATTAAAGTTTTTAATAGCACATGGCATATTTATTCCACATGTAGCAATAATTTTTTTAAAAATTAAAAATGGCTTGTGATAGGCTTGTGTTTAACAACTGATGGTCTCTGAGCTTCAGAGGAGATCAGAAACTGATGGGGTAAAGAGCAGACACCACTCACACACTATGTGGGCATTGAAGTAGTCATTTACCACTTGCAACACTAAGCCACTTCCACAACTCGCTCTGACAAATCTTACCACAAAACCACATGCTCCTCCAATTGCTTGACAGAAGTTCAACTTGAAAAGGTTTCCTTCAGTGTAGATTTTCTTTGTTTCCAGTTAGTGATAGAAGTAAAGCCTGTCACAACCTGTGTGGTTCTGTACTCAAGATACTTTGTGACCCAAACAAAGGCCTAGGAGAGGCATGGAAAATGAAAATGGAACAGAGCAATCAGTATCCAGAACATAGGACAACCCACATGGCCATTCCCTGTAACACATGTTCAGCTATTCTTGAAGAACCCAGATGACATGCTAAGTAGTTTCTTTTCCAAGGCGAATGATCTGGTAGGTGAAGCAAGACAATAATATTTGTTAAGTAGTAGCAACGCTCAGAATTTTAGCTGTGAGGTGATCTCATGTTTTGAGGTGGTTAGTCTGGAGGAAGATCAGAGCACATTTCTGGGAGCTGCTTAGCGTGGAAAGAGATGAGACAGCAAAGACAATCTACTCTTTGAAAGGTGTCTGGCTCAAATAAACAACGCAGTGTTCAAAGCAATGCGTCATTTCCACAGGGACGAGGTTGCTTGAATATGGTTGTGAATCAGGGGAAATGTAGTCATAATATGTAAGCCTGGTCAGAGAGAGTAGTTTCAGGTGAACTTCGAGTTCCATTGGCTGACTGGGGGGTTGGGGGGGGCCTGCATTCCCCACAGGTGTAACTAATGTGCTAAGGGCTGAAAACTCCTGTCCACCTCAGGTAATAGAGATGAGGCTGCAATCAACCACCAGACTAGCTGAGAACTGTGGCTTAGAACCTGGTTAAGCCAAAGCATATTGCCTGAAAGGACTTCAGTGCTGTTACGGCCATCATGGAAAGAATTGTGGATAGAGTTGCCTTCATCTTTTTTTCTCATCTGCTCCTCATTTCTTTCTCAGCTGGGCCCTGGGTTTACTATGATTTTTCTACCTGCTGCATGGTTCTGGTGGCCCTGGTGCTTTATCCTGAGTCAGTTCTCTACTATAGCATGTCCCGCTTCGTATTCATCCTTCTCCCAATTGAAATATTTACATCCCACATAGACCTCTTTGCCATAGTTTTAAAGCAATGTAACTGAAAAATGAAGCTCCTCTAGCAAGGAACAGGGAGTTAGAAATGTTTGGGGAAAGGAAAAAGGAAGGAAAAGCTTAAGACCACAGTTTCTGGAGCAAGATTGGTTGGGCACATATCCTTACTAACTGTAGGGTCATGTTAGCTTTCATCTGGCCTCAACTTTCTCATCTGTAAAATGGGTGCAATAATAAGAGCACTTACCTTGTTGGGTTGTTGTAAAGAGTGAGAAAATACAGGCAACATGCTGGGAACAGTGCTCAGTACAAAATAGCTTTCAATAAATCTTATCTATTAATTATTGTTTTCTGACATTCCTCAAATCATCATGGCATTTTTTTTTTTTTGAGACGGAGTCTCGCTCTGTCGCCCAGGCTGGAGTGCAGTGGCCGGATCTCAGCTCACTGCAAGCTCCACCTCCCGGGTTTATGCCATTCTCCTGCCTCAGCCTCCCGAGTAGCTGGGACTACAGGCGCCCGCCACCTCGCCCGGCTAAGTTTTTGTATTTTTTAGTAGAGACGGAGTTTCACCGTGTTAGCCAGGATGGTCTCGATCTCCTGACCTCGTGATCCGCCCGTCTCGGCCTCCCAAAGTGCTGGGACATGGCATTTTAATAGTATCTATTCATCCAATGTGGGATAGGAGATCAGACCTCAAAGAAATAAATACATACAGAATACTCCAAACTATGTTAACTTTATCTTTGAACTGCCTATCATGTGACAAATAGTTAAAACTTCTGAAATACTGAATGTTCCACCACCTATAAATGGATTTCTTACAGGATACTCTTGTACTATTTAGAGCTAAGCCTCCAAAAATGACCTGAAGATAATAGCAATTATTGCTAAAGCTTAACTGAATTCATCTTGTCTCCCATCTTCCATGTGACTTTATAGTAGTTAAAAATTGATCTGTTTTAAAAATCACTATTGTATAATTTAGTTTTCTTAATTGGAGTAGCATTTCTTTCTCTTTACTCCCCTGCTTTACATTAACTCTTCTTCTCTTCCCTGCCTTGCACTAACTCCTCTTCATACATGAAAGCATTCTATATATGTATGATGAATGCATAATAGTTAACTAAGATATGCATGGTAAAAGGTAAATGGTTTCTCTAATTAGGCTTAAATAAGACTGAATAATCAATGAAGATGGATAAAATAATCCTAACATTTTAATTATTCTGTTTTTACCAAGTTGCATACACAGTGAGTTCTAAAATCATAATTCTGAAGTAAATCACATTTTGAAAACTACAGCTTTATTTTTGTGGAATCAAATATTGCTTTCACCATTTACTGAATGATCTTGGGCAAATCACTTAAGTTCTTTGGATCTCAGTTACATCATAAGTTACATGAGGATAATAAGATTACTTCCCTTGGGGTTATTTTGAAGTTTCCAAGATCCCTCCTGTTATTAATGTCTAGCTTTTTGCCATTGTTATTGGAAAAGATATGTGATATTACTTTGACTTTCTTAAATGTATTAAAACTTGTTTGGGGGCCTCACATACGATCTATTCTGGAGAATGTTTCATGTACACTTGATAAGAATGAATATTTAATTGTTGTTTGGTGGATATTATAGAGCAGTTTTCAAAAGTAATTTATCTTAATAAAATGCTTAGAACAGTATCTCACATAGAGCAAGAGCTATGTAAATGTGTGTTGGCTATTTAAAAATACAATTATCACATAGCAACGGTAAATTCCAGTAAGGTATGCCTTTTATGGTACAATAAGACAGGCTGACGCAATTGTCAATTTAAGTCTTCTAAGCTCTCAAGCTCAGAGCGCCAGAGGATGGCTGGGTGTTTGTGTATGTGTGCCTATCTTGGCTCTATCTTTAATTCAGCAACTTTAGTTCACACTTTATTTAGCTAAATAAAAAATGTTTACACTTCCTTTAAGGCTGTTGGTCTTTCAGTCCTCTGGCAGCAGATACAAAAAAATAACATCCTGCTTTGCATGGCCAAAGGTTGCACGGCTTCAAGAAAGTTGTGCTAAGTGTGTTTGAGGAAATACATGATAGGCTGCTCTTGCAAAGACTGCATGATGTTCGAGAGGAGTTTAGTCTTTACCTTTAGATTTCTATGCAATTAGCTATTATCCTGAAACATTCCTGAACTCCCAGAGTGTAGCAAGCAGCTTCAGGAACTGGCAAAGTTTATAAGCCCCAACTGAATGTTTTCACTCCCTTGATCTCCAATTCCAAGGGATACATGTGGAGTTTGGTGACAAGTAGAATAATTTGAGTCTCTATTTGAAGTGGAAGCCTCATTGGCTGTTTTAACCTATGTATAGATTGTAATTTCACAGACAGAGTATCTAATAGGGTTGTACACAAACTAAAGACTCAATAGGTGTCTTATCCCAATATCTTCCCATTTTGTAGTTGTATAACAATAAGGACAGTACTACTTTTAGTGTATTCATTAGGAACATAGAAGTAATAAAATTCCTTCTCTGACCAAGCCCCAATTCTTCTCAGAATTTTTGAGAAGGAGAGAGGGAAAAAGGGCAATTAGTTCTCTTAACAATAATTGTGTATTAAAACCATCCCCAAACACAATGTCTTATGACAGCTATTTATTTCTCAGGCACAGGCTACAGGTCTTTATGGTTGGGCTGATCTTGGCTAGACTTGGTGTGATTTGGCTTCAAGGGTATGTTTGGTTCAGCTCTGTTCCACATGTCTCTGCTCCTCTTTGGACCAAAAGTAGATATATACTTAAGACATGTTTTTCTCCTACCAAAATGCAGAAGGGTAAGAATACAAGCCTAACAATGCAAGCACATCTCGAGGCTCCTACGCATTCATCTAATATCTAATTTGTCAAAACAAGTCATTCTGCTCACCATGAGACCATGGAAATAAATTAGGGGTGGGAAAAGGGTGGTAGTGATAAATAACGAGTGAATACATGCTGAAAATGAATTTGAATAACTAGATGAACAAACCCATGGTTAACTGAGTTTCCAAAATAGAAGTACTAAGATGATTGTTTCCAGGGACTTGATATTGGTTCAATTTGCCTTTAAGAAGTATAGATACATATACTTAGGGTTGTTTTGTTTAGGCAGAAAAGGGGAGTATCATCTCTCCATAAGGTCCTTGGCCCATATTCTCCTCACCTCTCTATAAACACTAAGTGCCAGAAAAGTATCCTTGGTTCATGCCTCAAGCCATATACATATAAAGGGAACAGTTTCTTCTCTTCTCTGAATAATTTCTGACTTTTTCCTTTCAATCCTCTTACTGTGAAACTATAATCCATATGATTATCAAAAATCACAAAGTTGCCAATGTAAAGCAAAAGATTTCTTGAAATCTGTGAACTCAAAAAAAGTTTAATTAATTATTACTGTATGGACTGTTAACTGTGGTAGTAGAGATTCAAGAATGAACAATACAGTAACGCCCCCTTCTCTTATGGAAAGTAAGTATAGTTGGGAATATAAACAGACTATTGTACAGTACCACATGGAAACTGCTGTGATAAGATGAGCGGAGCATAATAGATAATAGAAGAGAAGCTCCACATCAAAGGAAGGAAGCTGAGGTTCTGCCTCTACGAAGTGAGACAAAGAGTGGGATATATATGTGTGTGTGCATATCTGAGGCACTGCTGATACTGAGAAACCAGTTGTAAGGATAGGCCATGGTTCTGCAAGAGTGAAAGGCTTAAAATGATATTATGGAGGAAGTTCAGATACTAGTAACGGTAAGGTCTAGGGTATTACCTTGAGAGTGAGTGTCTGAGGAAAGGCAGAGGCCAAGGAATGAAGAGACCAGGGAATCAGAAAGATCATCTAAGACTCTGCAGATATCAAATTCCTTAGAAATTATGTTAGGAGTATTGCTGGAGAAAATATCAGCAAACTTAGAAATTAAACCTTTAAGCAATGAGAGAGTGACCCAGCACATCTGTAAAGGGCTGCAAGTTGGAGGAGGAGTGGGTGGGATTGTCTGATGATTTGAAACTGAAAGCTGGGTGTTTTCTTGGAGGAAAATGAGGTAGTAGTTGAGCAAGGAAAACATGTACACAACCTTCATACTCAATAAGAGGAGAAGAGTGGGAGCAAAATCAGGCACCAACTGAGAGGGCTGAAGAGAAGAAAGTACCTGCAGGCAAGGGTTATAAAGGGAAGTTTTTTATAACAATAAGGTAAGGGGAATATTCAAAGAAGAAGTTGAGGATAGATCTATGGGGAGATGCACGAAGACTGGCTATGAGTCAAAGAGGGCAGGGTGGAAGAGTGTTAGGCATCAGGAAGGGATAGAAATAGGAGCAGACACACAAAGATGTGTGGAATAGAAGACAAGGAATTAGAAACTGAGTTTATCATGGTAACTGACATAAACATCAATAAAGACCATGAGTAGATTGATCCTCATGGTCTCAAGACATAAAGTTGTGTTGAGACTATCAGGTGTGAGGGTAATGCAGGGTTACAGGTCTTTCCAGGAGCACTCAGTGCTCTGGGCAACTTATAGACTCCATTATGTGGAAGGCCAGGAAGAGGAGGAGAGGTTGGGAGCCCATTAATGGAAATTAAGCATAAGAAAAGTAGAGAGAACCCACCATATTCTAAAAGAAAGCTGACTCAACTCTTTTCTGTTTAAAGACAGCAACTCCTGATGAATCCAGGAGTCACAGAACCTGTTTGTCTCTTTAATTTTTCAACACTTTCAGTTTAGTGTGTTGGTTTATGCATACCTATGTTAACATAATCTACTCCATTACATGAATGTAATACAACACCTTGGTTGAGAGTCAAATACCTTGAGTTCAAAGTCTAGCCCTTTCAGTAACCAGAAATGTATTTAACTTCTTATGTCTCAGATTTCATACAAGTAAAAGTGAGATAATAATAGTACATAGCACATAGGACTGTTGGGAGAACCTATTAGTTAATTATATAAATATATACAATATCATAAGAGTTCTCAGACATTTTAATAGCCTAAAATACATTGTATATTTTCAAAAAGGAGGTGTATGATCTGAAAAATGAGATTTGTATTAACACAAAAATGCATTTGAATTATTACTAGTGATGTAATATTGGTCAAGTTACTTATCTCTTAAAAAAATAGTTACATATGGCCAGGCCCGGTGGCTCACGCCTGTAATCTCAGCACTTTAGGAGGCCAATGCGGGCAGATCACGAGGTCAGAAGATCGAGACCATCCTGGCTAACACGGTGAAACCTCGTCTCTACTAAATACACAAAAAATTAGCCAGGCGAGGTGGCGGGCACCTGTAGTCCCAGCTACTCAGGAGGCTGAGGCAGGAGAATGGCATGAACCCACGAGGCGGAGCTTGCAGTGAGCCAAGATCGTGCCGCTGCACTCCGGCCTGGGCGACAGAGTGAGACTCCATCTCAAAAAAAAACAAATAAACCAAAAAAAAAAAACCACAAAAAAACAGTTACATATATAAAATCTATTTTAAAGAACTGATAGGAATAGAAGGGCCTAGAACAAAAGGCCAGATCTTCTTGTTTCACTTGTGAGCTGGCTTATTAGGAAATCTGTTACTTGATGATGGGTATTCTAACATATAAAACATATGTTTTAATTATTAAATAGCATAATATAATTTATTAATAAGTCTTATGACAGCTTACACAGACCCTCAGTGAGAGCACATGTGGCAATGGTGGTGTGTAAAACTAGTGACTAACCATTGCCTTAAATATTATTATCACAAATGCATTGATGGCTCAAATCATTCTTATCTAAATTAGATGAAGTATAAATCATATCATTTCCTCTTTGGGGTCTTGCTTCAATGAAAAGAAAAAAAAAATCTCTCTACTGTGAAACTCCGTCTTTTTCATACTCTCTGATCCTTCCACCTAAATAGAAAATCTCATAATAAGGGAATACGTTTTTTTAATGGAAGTGAATTCACCTTGTATCTGGATTAAATCCTTGTGAACTCTGGGATGAACAAGAGCTTTATTTCTCCCACCAGAGAATTATGTCCCCAAATTATCCATCAGTCTGTTTGCCTTACAGCCTCCTCTCCACCTCCTCTAACTGTCTCTGTGCCCCGAGCAGTGGCTCTGTTCTGCATTGCTTGAGTGCTTATGATGCCAACACTATGGAAATGTTTTCATATTTAGGAATCAAGTGTTAAGGCTTTGAAGGCTCAAGAGTCTGGGAGATGTTTATGAGGCGCTATTTGACAGAACAATCAGCAATGGCCCCTAGTGCAGTGGAACTGTAGAAGTCTGTCCTTGTTTTAGGACTGAAACTTCACCAACACTATACGTTTGAAGAAGACTGGGACCTCTCTGAGCACTAGTTTGTGAGGTAACAGAAATAACTGTCATGAAAAAAAATTGCTAAAAAATAACTCAAAGCTATTCTGAAGAAACAGTTTGACTCTCTCAATAAAATAATCCTGAGAGGATTAGAGGTGAATCCTTTAACGCCACAGATGTTTCTCACTATTATTATGACTCTGTAATTCAACTATCGTACTCGCAACTACACAAAGATGATTTGTAATATGGATAATATATATCTTTAATGCTCAATAATCACATTTATTATCAGGTAATACATAATGTTATTTGTGCTTCATATTTTAAAATGGCATGTAAAGTAATGAGTAAAAGAATTCATCAGAAGTGTTGACAAGATTTTTAATTCCTCGATTTCCTTTGACATTTTTCTTAAATACAATAAGTAAGCCATGTAACCCCTACGTAAAACACATCTCAGTTTATGTTTATTCTGCTTTTTTATTGCACATTTGAAAATTAATAATTCAATGTTCTAATATTAGCTGTCATCTTAGCTGTGATAAAATTAATAATTCATCAAAATGATATCAAACAAATGGTGCCTTTTTTTGTTCTGGATGAGAAATAGTCCTCTCAGCTTTGAGAAACTACAATTGGTGAATTTATTTCTTTTATTTTGGGTCAACTAATATTTAATCATTTAAGCTATAATTTTAGTGCTTTCATTTCAAATATAAAAATCTACATACATTACAATTGATGCTAAGAAAACAACCTGCTTTTTGTTACAGTAGATTGTTCCTATCCTTGCTCATTTCTTGGCAGATAAGCCTTCTTCAGAAAAAACAAGAAAAGTCATGTTTTGAAAAAGTTAAATATAAGTGAAATGATGCCTTTCGTTCTGGCTGATGTTGTACTTGCACCTTTTCTAGGCTAGAATTCACTGTAAATATGTCATTGGAGGGATGGGTGCAATAGTCAGAGATGCGGAATATTTTTTTTTCTGAATAATATATTTCCTTGAATTCATTCAAATATATTTTAAGTTAAAATAATGTGTTCGTAAAGTTAAATGTTTAGGCCGGGCGCGGTGGCTCAAGCCTGTAATCCCAGCACTTTGGGAGGCCGAGACGGGCGGATCACGAGGTCAGGAGATCGAGACCATCCTGGCGAACACGGTGAAACCCCGTCTCTACTAAAAAATACAAAAAACTAGCCGGGCGAGGCGGCGGGCGCCTGTAGTCCCAGCTACTCGGGAGGCTGAGGCAGGAGAATGGCGTAAACCCGGGAGGCGGAGCTTGCAGTGAGCTGAGATCCGGCCACTGCACTCCAGCCCGGGCGACAGAGCCAGACTCCGTCTCAAAAAAAAAAAAAAAAAAAAAAAAAAAAAAAAAAAAAGTTAAATGTTTATTTTCAGTTTAAAAAATGTGAGCTTAAAACACCTGCTTTCAAAAGTCTTTATATTTTCCTTCATTCTTTGACAGAATCTTTTTTTTTTTTTTTTTTTGACAGAATCTTTGTATCTTTAATTATAGATAATGTTTTTGGGGTCCCAGGATTAGGAGTGGGAGTTATAATAAACCAATTTATTTAAATCCTTCCTGTTTCATTCCCATAATTTTTTTCTTGGGTTAGTTAGCAGGAGATGATGGTAGTATAGAGCAAAGCATTGCCGCTTGTATTAAGGCCCAAGTTCTCATCTCCACTCAGCCTGAGTTTATGAACAACCTGTATAAAATAGGGGATTTGTAATGTATCATTGTATTCAAGGTCCCACCAAAACATTACATTTGTAATGTATCAATGTATTCAAGGTCCCACCAAAACATTCTATATTATAAATCTGGCAAATATTCCTGAATCATAGGTCTAACATATTCAGGTATGGTAAGAAGTAAAAGTGTGTGTTATGGGTAAGTATGAAGTGTTACAATCTGCCTCTTCATTCTGAGTTCACTTATTTTTATTTTTATTTTTATGTTTGTGTTGAGAGAAAGGGTCTTACTCTTTCACCCAGGCCTGAGTGCAGTAGTGTGATCATAGCTCACTGTAACTTCAAACTTCCAGGCTCAAGGGATCCTCCCACATAGTTAGGACTACATGTGCACACCATTATGCCCGGCTAATTTTCTCTTTTTAAGACAAGGTCTCACTATGTTGTCCAGTGATCTTGAACACCTGACCTCAAGCAATCCTCTTGCCTTGGCCTCCCAAAGAAATGGAATTATAAGCATGAGCTACCATGTCTGGCCGTGCATACTCTTTTTTTGGTTTATCGTTTTAACTCCAGCTTCCCCAATATCAGTGTACACTAGTACCACCTGAGGTGCTTGTTCAAATGCAAAGTCCCATTCCAATGTTAGAGATTCTGATTCAGTGAGTCTAGTGTTGAGTCCCAAATTCACATTTTCAGATAAGTACCTAGACAATGTTAACACAAGTGGTCCACACAGCCTTATCATCTGTCCTGGCTTGACTAGATAGTCCCAGCATTGCCTCTAATACCAATAGTAAATATTCTATTAGTAAGAGTGCCCCCTTTAACTCTTGAAAGTGTTTTAGTTTAGATGATAAATAATAGACCACACTTTGAAGAACACATAATCTTTGCCTCTCAGTGAAGCATAAAGCCAGAGTTTGAAAGAAGTGTTTTGATGTGTGTACTAGAACTGGTTGTCAGGTTAACAATAAACGTCTGCAACATGAAATGGTTGTCTTCTTCTTCTCCTCCCCTCCCCACAGTGATACAAGTGTCAAGTTTGCTGCATTCTTTTTTTTTAAATGTATTCAAACCCTATTAGTTTGCATTTGGATTATTCAAGTAAGTGTTATTCAAGTAAGATTATTCAAGTAACTTCAAAGTTCTTAGCATTCACACTAAAATATAGAGTTTTTCACTGAACCTGTAAACCTATAGAAATTTGTTTACTGCAAAGTGAATCAGCTATGTGCAAAAGACTCTGATAAGTCTGTCAATGGGAACAAAATAAAAAAGGACATATTAAAAGCAGAGAATTTGTAGCCTTGTATCTTTCCCTCCCACTTTTCGCAAATTAAGTAGGTATCTTCCTAGCAAAGAGAAGCAGTCCTAAACGTTTTCCCTTCTCATTGAATAGAAGGTTTTTCTCAATAACTCATTTATCACACGTTTTTGAGGATTCTATTTCATCAACCATTGAGTCCTCACTACACAGAAGGTCTATGTGGGCCCTGAAGAAACAAAGAGAAGAAAACATGGTCTATTTCCTTAAGAATACCATAATTTAGTATAAGACACAGACAGATAAACATTTCTTTAAATTGTAATGCACATTATAATACAGTAATATGCAAAATGCTATGAGAACACACAACAAGATGGTTAACTCATTTAATTTTCGTTCTAACAAATGAAGTAGTGTCTTTTTTCATAAATATCTAGGTGATGAAACATCTTATCAAAGAACCCATTAACAACCAATTGCAGTTGAAGACTGTAGTGATACATTATAAAAATGTTTCATTCAACCCACATTTGTTGAATGAGGACCTACTATGTGCGAACCACTTTTCTTGGCAATGAAGAGAATAGAAAGATCACATAAATTATGCTTCCTGCCTTGAGAAACCTAGAGATATGGTATATAATATAGAAGGTAGAAAGTGGCATATGTATAAAGAACAGTTTTTACATACGATGTAAGATTTGAGACAAACGCAATTTTCCCATTGGCTAGGAAAAGATAAGTTGACAATCTATAATATTGGTGATCATATTCTAGCCTAAACTTTTAAAATAAAAGCCTATAGATTTGTCTGCATATATTTTTATGTGACTATCAATTTTCTGTTCAAAGTATTTTCTCTTAGAAGTGTTTTGACAAAGAACGTGTTCATCTCTTCTCTGTCTTCTTGGGTTGTTTGTTAATTTGGCAGTCTGGAATATAGGAACCCCCTATTCAGGAATACATTTTACTTAGGATTTCAGAAATCTCCTCAGGTGTGACCACAGTTTCTATCTCTAGGTTTCAAGCATGTATTTTGCAATATGCCAAATTTCTATTTACCTACACAATGCTTTGTAAACACTATTCAGTGTCAGGTGTGTTGTTTCATCTCACATTAGATGAAACAAAAATGTGGGTAACACAGACCACAGACTTTATGAATTTTTCTTGTATATTTCCCTATCCATAGCTGACCTTCATAGCTGGACCCATCAAGACCTTCATAGATGGCCTTAATGTATTTCCCTACCCATAGCTGGCCTTCTTATATATTTCCCTACCCATAGCTGACCAACTTTCAATGATCTGGAACTGATTTGAGGGATGAAGGAGTCTCAAGAATCTGAAATTAGGAACTATGGGAAAACAATTTTTTTCCTTAATAAAATATTTGGATGTCTATAGTATGTCAGGTACCTTTTTGCACACGAGAGCTTTAAAGATGAAAACACACATGTAAGCCAAGTAATTACAGTTCATTCTCAGGAACTACATTTCCAGTGACATTGGATTGAAAATTGAGCAAGATTCCAATTCAGCATCAAATATTTCTCATTTGTTTCTCTCCCTTTTGAGGCAGATAAATAAAAGCTAAAAGGAGGAAAGAATCTTAATATGGAATAATGCAATACGATTGAAAAGCATTTGTCTTTTGAAGACAGGGACAATGTATGTGCATATGTATATTACATAGCCTATGTTCTTAGCAATATTATTTAAAAATATTTTCCTTTATACCCTTAGGGTAAATACTATCCAAAAATATTTGAAACTGATACATTAAATTTGCTAGGGAAATTTGAAAATTATAAACTTTTTAATCAGATTTTTCCTCCTCCCATCAACCATATGCATTCATTGAGCTTTACTTTTTGTTAGTATCAACATTTATTGATTCACAAGATAAATATTGACATGACCTTGCCTTCACCTCGGATTATATCTACTTCTTAATTCAATAAATCTAGAAACTGATCTGACAGCAGTCAATATTAGTTTAAAATTCTTAAAATAGCAGTTTTGCTGTAAGGTAATAATTCAGTATTTTATAGTTTCTGCCTCAAAGAAATAAAAAGGCAATGCAACTTGTCAGTTTGCTAGATAAAACTATTTCTGTGCCATTTTGATTCAAATATACGGATTCCACTCATGCCAAAGAACATCGCTACTTTAATGCCTATATATCTTCTAATCTCTGACCCAAAGTACTTGAAATACTTTATTCCATTTGCTGGTGGCAATTGAACACCAGTTTCTTCCTTTGATTTTAATTATAATTAAGCTACATAATTATGTTCTAAATGACTGATGCTTTCTGTTGGGCTTAGTTCCCCTTGGACTGAATTTTACCTGGAGATATAATAAATACAGTCAACAACTATACTGGACTTGAGAAGTTAAAGGCAATAATACATTTGTTACTTCACTTATTAGCTTGTTTTTATCTTTTCAAAGTCTAGTAGATATAAAACCATAGGTCAAAATTGCATATATTTGTACTATGGATAAAGGAGGTAGGCTTAGGGGCCTAGTCATAACCAATGCAATATGCTCTACAATTTATTACTTTTTTAAGGCCACAGCACTCATTTTTTACTTATACTATTTCCCAGTGCTTTCGGGGATAGATGACATACTCATACTTCAGAGCTCCATAATAAAATTTTGCAAAATGCTTTTTTAAAAACTTAGATTTTCTATGTAAGTAACAAATAAAAATTGTGTTTTGAAAATGAGTTTTGAAAATAACTCATATGCAGTTATGGTCTACAGAAATTGATTTTAATGTTAATATGAAAGTGTATTTAATCAGATAGCTGTTTAGAGATTGAGTTTAAATATCATGAGAATAGCTGATGACCTCAAAATAAAAATAAAAAGTTATACACTTTATTTTACCAGTTAAAAGCATCCTACTATAGTACATTTCAAAGTATAATGTAAGACATGTGTTATTAATAATCCTATTAAATGTTTCATCCTTGCCTGAATCTAACCTAAGTGTAGACAAATTGTGCAAATTGGCCAAACCATACAAGGAAGATACAAATACTTAAGAAAATACTGACATCTCACTTGAAATCACATTAGCAAACCTTGCGGGTGCAAAGCTGATAATTCTTCTAATAAATTCTAGAGTTTTTAAGGGCAGATCTCACATATTGTTTATATTCACATACTCACACATATGCATGAGTAACATGCCTCACATATAGGTGGCTCTCAATACATTCTTATGCTTACCATAACAAATTTATACTAATGATTTTTATTCTACCTTAACTCGTGTTATTTAATCAAATATTAATTCTAGATTTAAAGACTCTTAGTAAATACAGTAGTTAACTATGTCTTGATTATGAAATGACATTTTTTGCAACATAATATGATAAATCAGGCTCATAATGAAGAGTCATGTAAGTATTAGAATTATAAGGTTAAATTTTTTAAAATTCATTAAATTGTAATCTCACTATTCTCACAACTTGACATTTCTTCTTAGCCCATATTATTTCTTATCTCCTCAAGCTCCATGATTGTGTGTTTATCACTGAATTTAGCACCACAAGAAATATTAATCATGATGCCTACCTGAAATAAAGAATTTATTTAGAAAACAAGTATTTTGAGATGATCAAAATGCATTTCATAATAATTACGTATTGATAAATTCTAATTGGACTTTGATATTTGGTTTACCTTTCATACTACTACCTCATGTCCGAAGGGCTAAAAATAGTCCAAGGATATACTTCATCTAATTATTCAGTGCCTTCTCTCTCATACATCTAAGAACCTAAACATGGTTAGAGAGAGAGACAGTTATTTCCAGAGAAATGGCATTTGCAATTCAGTGAAATGAATTCCCCTCTTACTTAGAATTCTTTATATTTTTTGTACTTAGTTTTGGTTAACAGAGAGTGCTGCTTACAGTATCTCTCATTTGTGTAAGTGAAAAATAACTATGTTTTTATTACTTAAAATATTACAAAAAGGGACAATATGCTAAAAATATGCAGTGAACAAATATCATCTGTACAGACTGGAAGAGAACCTTCATAAATTAACCTTATTAGTGCATTACTGTAAGCGAATGCCAAAAAAGCTCCTAATTTGCATTAAGATAGATTTTTCAGGTTGGCTGCATGATTTAATTAAAGAAAAGATTAAGAATCATTAAACAAGCTGCTCTACCTTGCAATAACAGAATTCATATCTGATTCAGGTTAACGAAAACACAGATGGTGATTCAGTAACTGTTGAGTTGCTGTAACAGAATGAAAATGATCCCATTAGTTCTCTGGAAATGTGAGGGAATTTGGAAATTAGTATGCAGATACATTGTATGGTGCTAGACAGCTTGGTCTGCTCGGATCATCGCTGATTATACTTTGTTTGGGTTGGCAACACTGAACTTAATAAATGAAAAAATGTTCCAGTATACCACAGTTGGAAACTGTTCAAGGTTGAAATAGGTGTGCAGGCTTTCAAAAGGAGAGAGTTAAGTAAACAAATGTCAATCAATTCAGAGCTGGCAACTTTTTTTCTTTCCTTTAAAGAATATGTCTGTTTTTGAGAAGCAAGTGTCATAAAAATGGAAACCTTTTACTGGATACATATGCCTGTGTGGTATTTATTGTTACAAAAGTATTTTAAATGCATAGTATCAGTTTGACAGAGACGTGCAAGCATTTTAATAGTTTTCTTTCTGGCAGAAATAGAAAAATTCAGTCACTATGAGGATTATTTTTCACAAAAGGAAATCAATATAATTCTGATGGAAAATGTTATGACAGGATAGAAAAAAAGTGTAAGTATAATGGCTATTGAAAGTTTAAAGGTGTCAATAAGGACCACAAAGTAATCCTCAAGGAGCCTTCTGGGAAAGAACAACTTAAACAAGTAGCATAGTCAATCACAGAAGCTGACAGAAATAGCCTTCGTGTCAAGCGCTCAACTACACATGCAGCCACCATTTTTAACACCTGGTTCCTGCCGTCGGTCTGAGGGCTGGAGTATCTGACCCTTTGGAACGAGTCTCGGTGAGAGTGCAAAAGACCCAGATGGACAGAGGTCCTCAAAGGCAAACAGCAAATGACCCTATTCTGTTAACTTGTTTCAATAAAGCAGACACAGCGACATGTGCTGTAAAGTCTACTCTGGTCATATAATTTTCCCCACAACTAACTTAAAGGCCAGAACATTGATCGTGTGCAAATGCTCAGGGGATTACAAGAAATATAAAGGTGAAGCATTCTAGATCAAAATGTTCCCTGTTTATCATGTATTATAATCTTTCCAGAATGTATTGCACCAGGGACTTCATTCTACATAGGCAAACCACCTTGAAACGTAAGAAACATGAATTGATATCATATAATCTTGGACAACTCATACTACCAGTGTGATAGTACTAATCTCATGGAAAACAGCCCCTTTTCAGGATTAGCACAAAAATGTTCTAAGCAGATTGCCTGCCCATAACTATTCATTTCCTTAAACTTTTTTAAAAAGAGATTTATATCACCATTTTGTTCTGAAAACTTACATACTAAAAATTATAGTCTACAATGCATAATAGCTTCAACACCTGGCAACATTTAAAAGGACACATGTTGTTATAAACACAAATGTCTTAGTTACAAATGGCATCCTCATAGTTCCTCAATAACAAGCCCTTTTTATGGTTCTGAAACTAGATCTCAAAGGAAATTATACTATTGAGAAGAAATGCTACAAAATACTTTCCACACAGTGCAGAATACAAACTCGGTATCTATAATTGCAAAGGCCTTGGTACACCTCCTTTCCTTTTAACCACAGCTTTATTCTGTCTTCCCAAAAAGTATATTTAAAAGGTTTCCGGTTTCCCTGAGCACTGTATCAAGAAAAGACACTGGGTGTAGGAATTGTGCATGCAACATATGGTACTATTTTAAGTTGAGATGCTTAAGAAAGAAACTAGATCAAGTTGTTATTTGCCACTACAGTATAGTATTGTGTTGTTACAGATCTAGAGGAAGCCACCTTCACCCTAAATATGCAATGATCATTTGAGCTACATTTTAAACACGGTTATCTGAAGATCTGCATTCAGGCCCCTCTCTCAATGTTCGATAATTATTTTAAGTAGACATTTTCCCCCGCCTTTTCTCAAGTAAGATGCCTTTCTTTTTTTTTTTTTTTTTAAACAGAGTCTCGCTCTGTCACCCAAGCTGGAGTGCAGTGTCATGATCTCAGCTCACTGCAACCTTCACCTCCCGGGTTCAAGCAATTCTTCTGCCTCAGCCTCCAGAGTAGCTGTGATTACATGCGTGCGCCACCATGCCCAGCTTATTTATTTATTTATTTATTTATTTATTTTGTATTTTTAGTAAAGACGGTGTTTCACCATATTGACCAGGCTGGTCTTGGACTCCTGACCTTGCAATCCACCCACCTCGGCCTTCCAAAACGCTGGGATTACAGGCGTAAACCACCGCGCCCGGCCAAGATGCCAATTTTATTCATTATCTTCAAGTCTGAACATTCTCTGGAAAGATTTGAAGCCAATGGAATAGAAATGTTGGAAAGAGTTACGATATATGGCTATCTTTTTATGCTATTTAAAATTACTTAACCCATTTCCTTTAAAACAAGAGCCTATGCAGTGGCAAATTGGTAGTTACTTCTTTATTACTGTGAACGCTGTTTATAGGTGTTGCGATATTAGTTCTGCAATGACTTGGAGAAAAGTTGATCCATAAAAATAAAAGCATAAGAAAGAAATAAACAGTAGGCACTTTTAGTTTATCTCACCATAGAATTCTTTATTATAAAATGTTAATTCCTGGTGAATGTAACTTTTTTACTTCACAGAATCAAACAAATATTTAACCACATTTTTAGGTAAGTTTTTCTACATGATGTAGATAAATATACATCTCGAATTTTGCAAAGTTATTTTTAAAGGCAATTAACATTAAAATATCTTAAATACACATCAAATAAATAAAGAATTAAAGTTTGGTATTGCTCTTAATTGATGTCCATTTACTTCTCATTCCTTAAGCCAATGTTTTAAACTGATTTACTACTTTCCATATCATACATTAACAAATATCACAAGGTTTACATTATTTGTACCACCATGTTATTAGTCTCATTTCACAGATTATGAGATAAGAATTTAAGTAATTTACCAAAGTTGTCATAGAGAAACAGGATTTGATCATAACACTTATGTTGCCAAATTCAGTAGACATTAACCCTAACCAATGCAACCGTTGCAATCCTTACTATACTGATTCAAAATAGCCATTTAGTGCTGAATAATGCAAGTAAGGGGCAGTTTTGTATTCAATTTGTACTGTGTCAAGTTGATTTCAATTTGTTGGTTTGTTGCTTTGCAAATGTGTTTTTTAACTTGTTTCTTACATGTGGTCTATTTTTCTAACAATTTAGATTTAAGTAATAATCTCACCACTGAACCCACGATGGAGAATGACTACCTCTGTCACAGGCATTAAAGCTGTACTAAAGAGGAGCCAAAATCTCTGCTGCAGAAAGCCTTTGTTTATTTATTTCATAACCAATAAATTAAGAAATGTATTTATCAGCCAGGCATGGTGGCTTATGCCTGTAATTCCAACAATTTGGAAGTCCAAGGTGGGCAGATTGGTTGAGGCTGGGAGTTTAAGACCAGCCCAGTTTGTCTCTACTAAAAACACAAAAATTAGCCATGTGTGGTGGCACTCACCTAGAGTTTCAACTACTTGGGAGACGGAGGTGGGAGGATCACGTAAGCCGGGGAGGTTGAGGCTGCAGTGAACCAAGACTGCACCACTGCACTGCAGCCTAGGTGACAGAACAAGACCAGGTCTCAAACAAACAAATAAAAAAACCCTGTATTTATCATTCACGTATCTGAATGATTACTTCCATGGAATGGTGGGGAAGAGTTCTCTACCCCAAATTCCTGGAAGAAAGCCAAGGATCTATTCAGAGAAAAGAAGATCATGAGTGACTAATTATTCAGCAGCCAAGTTAAGCAGCTTACCTGCCCTCGAAGAATAGAGCCACTTTTCTCCATGTCTGCTGAAGGCTGGCCTGTTCTTTAATGGAAGGGGCTCCATCTATTGCAGAGGGAGACTTTAAAAAGAAAGTGGTGGGGGAGAAAATGTGTTCAAATAAATTATACTGTCTGTATTAGAAAAATGGGAGCAGGGAAAAGAAGAGGCTTAATGGGAAAAAGAAGCAAAATCTAGGTGAAAACAAAAGTGAGTCATAATAATAAAGCTGAAAGGAGGGAGGAGGAACAGGCTGTGAGATGACAACTGGGGAAATTCTGATGATCAGTATGCCAAACTTAAATTGTCATTAACCCAGGGTTTTCTTTTCTTTCTCTTTCTCTCCAATCTACACCCTACCCCTTTTCCCTATTTTGTCACGGAAATAAAGTATAGATACTCCTTTACTGACAGGGTTCTCATGTAATCTCCCAGCCTATAACTCAGGCTTGATGGATGTGGCATGACGGCATCACCATTAGGTCAATGCCACTGTGCAAGAGACAACAAATGGCAATGAAAAAAACAATACTTATAATCCGACCACATGAAGGGTAGACCAAGCAAGTCCCTGTGAAATCAGTGAATGTCTAAACTATTAACAAAGTTATACAAATAAGTTGATACTTTTGTTATTTGGGTCTCCTTGTCCTCTGTAACTATAATTCCATCTGCGATCAAAACAAGGATTTTAATATAAAATAACAAGGCAAATCTAGCAAATGTGAGATTATTATTTTCTTTATGCATCTCTTTTAGGTTTCCTCCATGTATGGGATTCCACAGGGCCATCTGAGGATTCAATAGTCCTATCTCCTGCTGTATCACATATCTTTTTACATATTTCTTGATCAACAGCTCCTGCCACCACAATTTGCTTCAAACTAGAGAACCCAACAGAATCCATAGGAGCAATTTTTCAGTGACAATAAGATTAGTTACAGTCTTACAGCCTAATGCTATGCTGATTGCTTTGCCAAGCATACTGGTTGGGTTGTGTAAATGTGACATGGAAATAATAAAACATGAATGAGTTAAAGATGAAAGACAATATGGAAGTAAACTTAGAGTAATACTTACCTTAAAATGTTATCGTAAGAATTAGCACATAAAGCATTAAGCATTTAATACAGATTAGCTGTCATTATAGATTTTATTTGTGAAATGTATAGACATAGCTACATGGTAGTAGGAATTTCATGTGGATCAGTATGCTAAAATTTTAAGACATGTATTTTCTTCTTTTTTTCTCCCATAGGCAGCCCATTTTTCTTTATCTTCCCCAAATACATCAGAATGGTAAATTGAGAATATTTGAAATGTCATAAAATGGTCGTATTCTCTTTAGCTTGCTTTGTACGTGGAAAGAAAGGGTGAATTTAACTGGTATACGACTGTTTTAGAAGATAAGATGTCTGAATTAGTCATATTCCAGGGATGAGATTAAAGAGAGAATTCATTTTCAACAAACTCTGAGTAAATCCATTCAAGCCATTAGTTTCATCATTAGGTTCACCTTATTGTGCATCATGGCAATAAAAATATGGAGCTTAAAATAAAATTGGGGAAAGTAGAAAAGTACTTCCTAGAGATATCCTTTGAGTTGGTGAAAAATCCTTGTAAGTTCATAGGAAACTTATAAATCCAAGAGACAGTTAAAGAAAGAATCAGCAACAACCAGTGACAGCTCTAGTTAATAAAGAATGCAATTGTATGTGTGTCCTGAAGATTCACAGAGGATTTTGGCAACATGATCATGGTGCTTTCATGTGGGATGTCTCCTACTGGCACAAGGTGCTTTAAGATTAGGGCTAATTTATTCTGCTACCTATAGTGAAATATTGTAGAAATTGATAAATATTTAAAGGAAGACTGAAAGAGGTAAAGTAAGCTGTTCAAGGCCGTGAACATGATCTAACAGCACTGTTCATGGTCCATGGTAGGTACCCAGTAAGTGCTGATTGATTAAGTGAACTATCACCCATGCTTTAAAATGTCTAAGGGGGCCTAATATCAAGAAAATGCAATTCTTGTACTAACAAATAAGGAATATAAATTAATGAAAAGTAAAAAAATGAAATCAGATTTTTTTTCATACAGGCTTGTTCTAGGAATTATAGCATACAGCACCTTGGAATTTTAAAATCTTACTTGAACCTAAATATAATCTGTAAATAGAGGGCACCAGACAGGTTTAGTGGATTTTTGAAAGTCTTGGGAAATTAGTACATTCACACATTATTTTTATGGAGTAAATGATCTACATTTTAGTATAATAATTCAGATGAAAACAAAACCTTTAGTTACATGGCCAGATCAGGAGGTCAAAAGAACAGTTTGGTGGAGGACACCTAGACATAATGATATCAAGTACCAAATTGAATGTGAGATTGGCCACTCTGGAAAAACCTTTAAAGTGGATGTTCAGGACCCAATTACCTACTTACCTTCTCTTTGAGATTCAAAACAGTTCAAAACAGGAGTTCAAAATTTAGGAAGTATTTTACAGTGCTTTTATTAAGAGAGCTACTGAACTGTTGTTACTCTGTTCCGGGAATTGGGTTGAATGTGCTACCTCATGCCTAGTAAGAAGAGCTTATTTAAATGAAGATCATTCCTTTGGAAGACCCAGACACTGATGCCTGGCCCATTGCTGATGACAGTAAAGAGGGCTGTGACCCCAAGAAAGAACGTTATGTCTGTTGAGTAATTGCATTCACCTTCAGCCATAAGAAGGGGTGGCTGTTTGGGATTGGACCCATACTTCTAGGGTTGACTGGATAAAGGATGTAACTAGGTCCCATGTGCCAGATGTGGGCCACATGAAGACAGCCCACCTGCAACCTTTTGGATTCATGCTGAAGAAGAATGCCTGACAGGGCAATGGACTCCAATAAAAAAGAGCCTGGGAGGATTCAACCACAGCAAAACCAGAGACTGAGGAGTAGCGGCATTCATGCCGTGGAATTGTGTCAGAAGGACTCTTCAGGGCAGGAAAAATTCATAACAGTGCCTGTGAGATGAGTCGGCTTTATAAGTCTGCCAGCCAGAGGGTCTTAATGCCGCTATACACTGGTACTTTCCACATGTTGTATGGAGAAGAAGAAATGCACAGCAGGTGAAATCTACAAGGAAGTCCATACTGCCCTGCCGTCTCCCACTGCTCTGCTTTCTCCTACTGCCCCAAGTAGACCCTGGCCTAGGGAAAGGGAGAAGGTTTAAACCTAGATCAAATTAGGAATCAGGATCATTACAAGCAATGTTCTATTTTCCGAATTGATACTGGGCTTGTAAATTGAAGCTACCAGAAGACTCTCATTACCAGTGAATGCCCAGAAAGGAAATGGGCCTGCTGGTGCTTCCTCTAGTAACTGAGAAATACTTTCTCTGACTAAGTAAGTTTAAAAAAAAAAAAAAGTTGCAGCCAAAAATAAAAAGAAGGGGAGGGGGGTGTTTTGCTGTGTTCCAAAAATCTTGCATGAGCTGATAGAATTTTTCACTAATGCAGATTCTTATGCTATAGAAAATATGTGTCACATTTGTTGATATAAACAGTAATAATACGCTATAAAATATTTCCAAAATAATTCAGTAAATTTTGTTATGAGACTGCACACCTATTTCCAGGTTCTTACATTCCTTTAGCTAGTAGAAAATGAAACTTCTACAGATTATTTAAATTAAGAACAGTGATTCTTAACCAGGGTGATTTTGTTTCCAGGGGATATTTGATAATATTGGGAGACATTTTTGGTTATCATGACTGGGAGTTGTTGCTGGCATCTAGTGGGTAGAAACAAGGGATGCTGCTAAATATCCTATCCTACAGTGCATGGAACAACCCCCTTCATAACAAAGAATTACTCCAAATTGTCAATAACTTTGTGATTGAGAAACCCTAAGTTAGAGGCATAGACAAGTATTATAAGTAAGCCAGCAGGACTGAGAAAAGGCAGCATACAGAGCTTGCAGATTTAACAAATGAAACCTAAATAGTCTATGGACTGTCTTCCTACCTTCTCACTGGCTACTCCCTTGTCAGTTTCATCTTCTAGCACTTTCTTCTCTGATTGACTGATTCCTAGAATGCTCCAGGGCTCAAGGAAGCCTTATCCACTCCTGTCTCCCTAGGTGGTATCATCTTTTAACCACTTTCGGTCTATTTGCCAGTTTGTAATGTGAAGAGGCTAGATCAGATAATCACTATGGGTCTTTCCACCTCTTGCAAGATTATTTTTTACTTAAAAAAAAGAAAAGAAAAGAAAACAGAAATCCACAAAATGAGAGAAAAAAAAAAGTAAGGCAAACACAAAATAGCTAAAAGGTGGTTAGTAAATGTTTGTAATGTGAAAGAATAAAATACTTCCTTGTTTTGGGGGGACTATCTTCTATGTTTATTTCTAGGTGTTGCAGTGCTGTTTTTTCTGAGACATGAGGAAAGTTCCTTTTCTTCAACTCCACTATTTTCCTAAGCAAGTCAAGTTACTTGACTGTAAGCTCAGCTCCAAAATACTGGTAATTGGGAAAGGTTGGTCAGTAAAATCACTGCTCCCATGATATTTTTTTTCTTGAACAACCTATCTGTTTAATAAACAGTGTTTAATAAACAGAACAACCTATCTGTTTAATAAAAGTGACTTGGTAAAATTGAGTTATATGATCTGTCAATAGATAGTTAATCTTCAATTTAGGGAGGAAAAGAATTTGGAAGATGAGTGCAAAGGGAAAGTCAAAGTTAAATCTAAACAGTTTCTGACTTTACATAAAATCTACTAAAAGCCTCTCCTGTGTACCTCCACTTTTTGCCTGCTTTATTGGATACGTAGGAAAATTTATGACTCTTCTTCTACTTGAAAGATACTATTTTATTAGGAAGTTGTCACATGAAGAAAGATCCAAACCATTTAACGCCTAAATATCCATTCTGACAAAGTTAGGAAGTACTTTTGATTTGAAATATTCTTGAGAGGGATCAATGTTATCAAAATGTCTCTTGTAATTCTAGAATTAAAAATTCAGTGTTTGATAAATTGAACTTATTCCATAGAGGTAACAAGTATAAAAACATTTTATGATTCCAGAATGTAAATTTTGCACCAGTTTATTGCCAGTCTCAAATAGGCTACCATCATTTCAATCAAATCAGCTTTGAAAAATGCAGAACCTCCTTTGCTAATTTCCTTTTATACTGACCCCCCTTTCCTGTCATCCTTTTTTTAATTTATATTTTGACATGTATTCCTAACTGGTTGACTAGAAACATGAAATCTACTAACTATGTGATGTTATCCTGAATTGCTACAGTTCTGCATATATGCTAGGTCTACAGTATACAGCCCCGGGTCTTTCATTCTATCAATAACATTAATTTTTGTTTATTCTTATGTTTTCTATTACTTCATATTAGAAGTATATTGGCACATTACTGACTTGCACCATTCCAGTCAGATCACACATAACACAGCACAATTCAGCACTAGTGATCATAAAAACAGAATTATCTCTCAACCTGGGACGCTTGCCCTTCCTTGTAAAGTTTGAAATAAATATATGGAAGCTCACACTAATAATGCTCCTCAAAGCTTACCAGACTGTGAATACAACACAACTTCAGTAAAGGCAAACTGATGGGCATTTTTGTGCAGTAGACTGAAAGGAAGTTAGTAAGGAGATGTAAGTAAAAAAATGCTTGCCTGCAAAACCTACACTGAGGAAGTGCCATAATACACAGGCCTTAAAAATGCAAGCATTATCCAATTGCTGAAGTATTGTAAGATTAACCACTTAGATTTAAAAATCAGAATGCACCTTTTTCTTGTTTGTATTGAAACGTTCCTTGGAAAGAGAACATTTACAAACATTCATTTTTCTTAATAAGATTGTGCTTTCTTAAAAACCTCATTAATTCCAAAATAAGTTTGATGGGACCTGAGGGTAAAGACAGCAGAGTAAAAGTGAAATACAGTATCTCTTTTATACCTCCCTCTTGCAGCAAGAAAGAAAGAAAAAAACCACAACCACCACAACTACCTCAACAGTAATATAAACAGGTAAGCAACAATATGGTGGCCAAGAACAGAAACAGAAGAGTCTCGTGTGGTGTGTATTTTTCCTAGGGTGCTAAGCCTTCCCTCTCTTTACCTAGTGATATAGGTTGGATATTTGTCCCCACCCAGAACTCATGTTGAGATGTAATTCCCAATGTCAGAGTTGGGGCCTGAAGGGAGGTGTTGAATCCTGGGGGCGGAGGATTGCTCACGAATGGCTTGGGCCATCCCCTTGGTGATGAGAGAGCTCTTGCTCTGAGTTCTTGTGAGATCTGGTTGTTTAAAAGTGTGTGGCACTTCCCCACCCACACACACCCTTGCCATGCACATGCCCCCCATTCCTGTCATCCTTTTTTTAATTTATATTTTGACATATCTTGTACTCCTAACTGCTTGACTAGAAACATGAAATCTGCTAACTATGTGATGTTATCCTGAATTGCTACAGTTCTGCATATATGCTAGGTCTACAGTGTTCCTCTCTCTCTTCCTCCTGCTTTTGCCATGTGATGTGCAAGTTCCCTTTTCACCTTCTGACATGAGTAAAAGTTCCTGGAGACCTCCCCAGGAGCCCAGCAATGTTGGCACTACACTTCCTGTACAGCCCACAGAACCGTGAACCAGTTAAGCCTTTTTTCTTTATAAATTACCTAGAGCCAGGTATTTCTTTATAGCAATGCAAGAACAGCCTAATACACACAGGTAGAGTGCTGGAGATATAATGTGAATGAGTGTAATTTAAAGAAAACCATTGACTGAGAGAGATGCATACTGAGAAAGTGAATAATTGCCTGTGGGGAAATTGCAGAAAGGCTGTTCCGAGAAGGTTCTATCTACTGTGACAGGATCCGAGGGAAAAGATAGAACCACCTGGGCTGTCCCATTATAAAGACTCAGTTTGGGGAGAGGTGGTAAAAACAGAGAGGTAGGGGCCAATAATCAAAATCAAATATAGTTAAATATCTCACGTAATAAAATGGAACTTATTAGAATTGAATACAAAGAGAAATAAACAAGACAATGTCTTCAGAAGAAAAAAAAGCAGAAGGACACATAATAGTTCCTTCCCAAGTATCAATACTGGGGCCACAGGCGGCCTAGTATGTCCCCTAGTTTAATGCAGATTCAGAGCCAGGAACTCTGGGGTGAGACCTGAGATTTTGCATTTCTAAGAGGCTTCCCTGAAATGCTTGTACTGCTGGTCCACAAAATAATTTGAGGAGCAAGGAAAGAGAAGAAATTAACAAGTGGATCAGACTCCATGATAGAAAAATAAGTTTTAGGTTTACCAGAAAAAGAGAGAGAAAAATTACTGAATTGATAAAGAGTCCTAGATCATTGCTTTCATGCTCCCAACTATTGCTCTGACACAATTTCAGGAAAGAGATCAGAATCCACAGTCTCCAACAAAGACAGCAAATTTGCCAATGGACTTCTCCCCTGTGCCCTTCACTGCTGACCCTGCTACACACACACACAAACACACACATATGGAGCTCTTCCCACTAACTCAGACTATAGAGAAAGCAGATCACAACACTCACTTTGACCTTCTGAGAGACAACCTATGTTTAAGAAGGTAGAGAAAGAGTACAGAATAATTCACCCATATTGTACTAGAACAAAACGAAAGTTAAATAAAGACCACACATTATGCTCAAGCAAAGAAAATAAAAAGAAAAGCGTAAAGACATACTTTAGAGAAAAACAGAAAAGGAATAAAGCATGCAAAAAGCAGATGAAGACCACAGTCAGAAATAAAATGTAACCCAGGGATCAAAATATTTTCTAAGAGCGATTCACACTATGCAGGAATTTAAATTGCAATGACATTAAGGCTCAAAGATAAGTGATTTAAAACAAAGATCTGGTTGAAAATGGAAATTGTCTAGCTAAAAGAACATCACTACAAATACACATGAAAAAAACAATATGTACAAGAACCATATTGCCAACAGTGAGTGCTATGGTTTCAATGTCTGTCCCCTCCAAAACTTGTTGGAATTTAATTGCAGTTGGGATGGTGGTGGAAGGTGGGGCCTTATGGGAGGTTCCTGGGTCATAAGGGCAGCACACTCAATAATGGAATATTGCTGTTATATCCATTAATACAGATAATAATATAGAGAGTGGGCTTAAACTTTCTCTAGTCCTCTCTTTGCCCTCCTGCCACATTATGCCCTCCACCATGTTATGAGGCACCAAGATGGCCCTTACAAGATGCCAGCCTCTAGATCTGGGACTGTGTAGCCTCCAGAACTGTAAGCCAACAAATTCCTGTTCATTGTAAATTACCTGGTCTGCGGTATTCTATCATAGCGGCATACACAGATTGAGACAGTGAGAAAGGCTCGACTAAATCTTAGTGATTGCAAATAAAAGTGATAAAGATTTTAAAGAAATTAATGATGACAAAATCAGGAATATATAGACAATATAACAATATTTGGTATTATCAAAGTAAAGATCTGAACATATTGAAAAAAGTGATTAATCGCTTGATAGAAGCTTCTAACTATGTTTATACATAGGGATACACCTCATGTTCTCAGTTTTATCAATTCAATGAAAAGATGAACTGAGACAATTTAAGTGCATTAAATGGATATAGGTAGCTTACCACTCCCATAGATTATATGTAACTATAAACAACTACAACTAAAACATTTACAAGCATAAAACATTAAGGACAAACAGAAAAAAAGGAATCATAAGCTGAATAAAAGGCCGTTTGAACAGTCACATTAGGTATTACATCCATGAAACAAGAACAGTAGGCTATTTAAAAATAAATATTAAAACAACAAGCAGACAAACATAACCTCGAGATTTTAGAAATTAGATATATAACAAAAAGGAAAATGTATTAGAACAATAGGAAAATAAATTTAATATATTTCCCAGACTTATAAACTCTCAAATTATTATACTACTGTTTACCCTTCTCAGGAAGTTACTAGAAGGTGGACAAGTAAGAATGACCCAAGAAAAACATAGACATATAATCTAAGAAAAAAAACATAGAAGCACATTGAAAACAAAGGCAGATGGTGAAGGGGGACATTGACCTGACAGCTGTGTAACAGGTATAGAAAACATCCAGTCCAAATTACACCAGGTGAGTGGGCTCGGAGAGACAGGTCCCCAGGATTATACAATTGGTGGACCACTGATGTATTTGGAAATATTGAGATGAAGCTTCCATTAGGTAAAGTTTTAGAGAATTAGTAATTAGTACAAGTATAACTAAGCAAAGAAATAGCAAGATAATAACTCCAGAGTAAAGCACAAGTTGTTCAAGATGGAAATAGTAACTATAGTCTCCTCATGGATCTTTTGTAAATAATATTTACATAGTAAAATGAATACGAAATCTGAGATAAAACCATATCAAGAGGGCAAGTCAGATTAAATAACAATGATGACAATAACATCAACACTTACATGATGCTTACTATGTCTGTGTAATGTGTAACTTGTTTTATATAAAAACTTATAGTAGATACCATTACTATATGCATTTTTTACTCATCTAACTGGTCTAACTCAGATGTTTTTAACAAAAAATGGAATATTAAAAAAAAATAAATCTACATACAGCAAGACCCATTTATGCTGCAAATAAGTGTGTAAGAAAAATCAGTGCCAGTTCATATTCTGGTTAAACTATTGAATCCTGAGAATTGTGAAAGAACTTTTTTCATCACCTGAACAGGAGTAAATCCAGGCTAGTATTAGGATTGTTTATACAATATTCATTTGATCATTCCACAAATGTTTTAAGGGCACCCCTTATGCCCAAGTCTTCATGTCGGCTGCAACAATAACAAAGAAAAAAACAGACAAAGCACTTCCCTCATGGAGTTTGCCTTCTCGTTAATTCAATGCCAGAAGACAGTGGAACAATGTGTAAAAGATCTGAGAATATTAAATGCAGACCCAATACTGTTTAACTATAACATGAAAGAACAGACATTGTTAAACATGAAAATGCTCAGGAAATACAGCATCTGTGAACTCCTTTTCCTTCTAGCAAACCAAGAGGTAACTCCAAATAAATAACTCTGGAGTACAGACACCGTGGTAAAAGAACAAGGAGTAAGTACTTAATAAGTTTCAATATAAACTTAGTTTCAAATAACTCTGATAATTTTATTATGAAATTGTTAAAAATCTTGACATCATATAATTCTTTATTATTTTAAAATATTGAGTCAGAAAACATAGATGGAAAAATGTCTCTTCATTTTCTTCAGTTAATAGTATAACTAAAACACATTGACCTTAGCCTTTTAACTTTTGTAATCATCTTTTTTCTTGAATTGAGAGAAATTGTTTTAGTAACTATGCCTAGAAGTTATTTTAAATGTATCTGGATGAGAGTAATTTCTTTAACATTGTTTCAAGTTATTTTCTTTTTTAAACATGAGGAAAGTTACATTTGAACCTTTGTTTTGTGGATACATACATATAAACTTTCATGTTTGTAATATTCTTCCTTCTTTTAAATTTTGTTTCTAATTTAACCTACCCATTCTTATATTTCTGTGGAAAAAAATGTTCTCTTTTATCCAATAATGGCCACTTCTGGATGTAGATTTTAGGTATGCTTTTCTTATTCTTGTTTGTTTTCTGAATTTATTATAATAAAATGTATCATTTTTTCAAAATAATGGACACATCTTAAATATAAAAATATATTTGCAGGGGTTTTTTTGTTTCACTCATTCAATTTTTTACATGCTTTTTATAGCACACTTAGACAATTGCCAAAGTAGGTTAAATTTCATTTTTAAAACTCCAATCAGGAAATTGTTTTGTCACGAAAAGGATCAAGATATAACTAATCCTTCCCAGTACTACAGCAAAAACAGGAATGATATAATTACACAGATTCCAGGTGGAGGCTGTAGTTCTAAAGGAACAAAGTTGTCATTTCCCGGGCAATAAGGGATTAATAAAAATCTCATTGCAGAGCATTGGAGAGAACAAAATGCCCTGGAATTTCAGGATGGTTGTAAAAACAAACGTTGTGCAATTACAAATCTCTGGAAAATTTGTGAACGTTGGGGAGTAACCACTTCCTGAACCAAAAACTGAGAATCAGCAATCCCTGAAAAACTCACTAAGTGCAGGAATTCAGATCTACCCAAACTAGGTACCGTTCTCTTAATTACACTGAAGAGGAATTAGTGACAACTGTCAATCATCCAATTATAGTTGTTTATAGCTACGTTTATGTTATACGTAATCTATCTATATTCATTGTATACATTCAATTCATTTCAGTTCATCTTTTTATTAAGTTGATGAAATTTTGAATTAAAAAACCACTTCAGATGTTTTCATCAATGAGTTCAGGCAATCGATACTAAGTAAGCAACGAATATTAAAGAGGCCAGTTCCTACCCTGGAGAGTTTGTAATCTGATGGAGAACACATCAAATAAGCAGGCCAGAAGAATGCAGGGTGCCCCCACTGACTCTTGCAGTCAAAACACTGGCATACTCATTAGCTAAACTGGAAAAAGGTGCCACTCCCAGAGTGCTGGGTTTCAGGGTTCATTTAAAGGCAGATGTTCTAGATGTTAAACACCTTGGGTTCTTTTCCAACAAAGCAGATGCCTCTAATCTCGCCCATTCGCCTGGTCTCACTCAGTTCCCGTTGTGATTTTAACACATTTTCTATAGATGCTTGCTGAAGATCCAGGTTTAACCTACATTATTAAGAGGCCTCAATTAAGAGTCTACCTTTGACTTTAATCACGTTATTACCTATATCCTTTCACCAACTAGATAAGAAACAGAAAAAAGGAGCCATGTATCATAATTTGGTATCAACCTATCATTTTAATTTTTTCTCATGTGTTTTGCAAATGTTTCTTGAATTTCTTCTAGTTAATTAGCCCAGCCATCCTGCTTTACAATCATGTGAGCCCTTTAGCCAAACTTAATCGTAATTTCCCCACACTCATGCCTTAATCTGCCCTAGTTGGAAATCTTCCTTACATCTCTCTCCCACCTGGAATGCTTATCTTCCTGCTTCTGAAATATGGTTTCTACTCTCTCTTCATAGACCAGTTTAGGTTCCAAAAATTTTAACCATCCCCTGATCACTTCAAATCACAATTATGCTCATCTTCTTTTCTACTCTTCTAAAGAACTGGTTTCCTCTAGAGCTAAGTGGATACTTTGAATGTCCCACTCAGTATTGCCAGTTAATATGCATTATGCTGCTTTCCTCAAGTTGATCGAAATTATGAAAGTCAGGGACTTTGTTTTCTATTTGATATCGTTTGCATTTTCTAGCCCAGAACTCCACTCCTGGTAAGCATTTAGAAAAGCCAAGTGAACTCTTTGCTTAATTGTCATTTTCTCATCCCCCATGTTTTCTTCAAGTTTGTAGTGCTCTGGTCTATAAAGGTCAAAGCCATTGTGACATTCCCGGAATTCTGCTTGCAGCATTCAGGTACAGAGACGCCAAATAAATCAGATCGTGTGTCTTAGGCACGTATTTCTGCCTCTACAGATATCCTCTGTTGTGGTAGGTCAAAAGACAAAACCAAATTACAGGAATCACCATCATGCATTAGCATCTGGGACCCAGGGTATCGGTAACTGCAGCTCAGGAGATGAGAGGCTAGCAATGTAACTGACAGAAAAACTTGAATGAGACATTTAAACAGAGAAATGAAAGTCCAGCTCAAGATTTTTCACATTAGGATTGATTCTTAAGCAAATATGCCAAGTTCCGCCTACACTTCCAAACAGAATATGCCCTTTGCTGCCATTCCACTTCTTAAAATAGTCTCTTTAAAACACTTAATGTGCCTCAATTAGAAATATGAATGTGTATAAAAATGTAAGGGTTTGTGCATGAAGAATGCGAAAAGGGAGACTGAGTATGAAAAATAGGGAAGATGCGATGGTGGAACAGGCCTTGACACAGAGAAGCTTCCTCATCTCTGTTAGTCACACCATGAGACTCCCTTCCCATTTTTTCAGGGTATGTAGCTATTTGAGAACACCCAAGATCAAATCATGGCTATCAAAGACCGATGCTGCTTCATCACATTGCTGGTGGCCGGGAGCCAGGACTGTCATCACTTGGTTTTGTGCTGCTTAGGGCAGAAAATCTGATTGTTCAGCAACATGTAATCAGCTTAAAACAAATCTGGAAGATGTTACCCAAAGACTAGATGATATCCAGGCCCTGGAACTCTGTCCAAAGAAAATGAGGATTTACTTTAAAAAAAAAAAAAAAAAAAAAAGACACTGTATCTGTGATCTGTGGCAAGAAACTTGAGACATTGGAACAAGACTCAAGTCAATAAGTTTAATAGTAAGGCTTTAAGAAACTGAGATTACAACCCAAACAAGCCAGGCAGGTCCTATAGAGCAATGAGAAACCAGAGTTGACTTTCTAGAGCCAATATCTTTGCTGTATTTGGTGTCCAGAT
This sequence comes from Theropithecus gelada, assembly GCF_003255815.1. NCBI lineage: Eukaryota > Metazoa > Chordata > Mammalia > Primates > Cercopithecidae > Theropithecus > Theropithecus gelada. The sequence goes on along the minus strand of NC_037680.1, from coordinate 24,356,624 downwards.
ATCACTTATAATGTATTCCGCAGAAATGGCTCACTCACATAAGAAATAGAATTACCTTGACTAAACACCAAGATGATAGAAGTCTTAGGAGTTGATCTGAGTAATGATTTAACTCTACACCATGTGACCAGTGACCTTGCATATGTCACTCTGTCTCCATTAACCTTCTTTTCTTTATTTGAAAAAGTAGGGCTAGGAATACTAGTTTTACCAATATTTTGGTACAAATATTTTCTTCTTCCTTCCATATTTTCTCCCCCACCACACCTCTTAGGTGCAGAAGAGGGGTTTATAATATTACACAGGGTTGGAAAAGAAAATATTAAAAGCTGTGGGACAATAGCAAAGACTTGGAATCAACCCAAATGTCCATCAGTGACAGACTGGATTAAGAAAATGTGGCACATATACACCATGGGATACTATGCAGCCATAAAAAAAGATGAGTTTGTGTCCTTTGTAGGGACATGGATGCAGCTGGAAACCATCATTCTTAGCAAACTATCACAAGAACAGAAAACCAAACACCGCATATTCTCACTCATAGGTGGCAACTGAACAATGAGATCACTTGGACTCGGGAAGGGGAACATCACACACCGGGGCCTATCATGGGGCGGGGGGAGGGGGGAGGGATTGCCTTGGGAGTTATACTTGATGTAAATGATGAGTTGATGGGTGCTGACGAGTTGATGGGGCAGCACACCAACATGGCACAAGTATACATATGTAACAAACCTGCACGTTATGCACATGTACCCTAGAACCTAAAGTATAATAATAATAATAAATAAATTTTAAAAAAAAAGCTGTGGGAAGTATATTAGCAAGACATTACTCCCCAAGTGTAAAAGCCTGCTCTCCCTGGAGAAAATGCACTCTAAGCCATTTCAGTTGGTGTCTTTGCCCCCTTCTTTCTCCACCCTCACAGGTACTTTTGACCTCTGACTCTGGTGACCACCTGGGGAAGCAGAATGGGGGTAGAGGATTGAGGTGAGCATGAGAAGCTGTGGGACCTGAGAATACAGATCCTGAGCCCAAAGCCAATGTTATTTAGAAAGGCTATCTGGGTCAGGCAGTCGCTCCCACCTGTAATACCAGCACTTTGGGAGGCCAAGGCAGGCAGATTACCTGAGGTCAGGAGTTTGAGGCCAGCCTGACCAACATGGTGAAACCCTGTCTCTACTAAAAATACAAAAAAAGTTACCTTGGCACGGTGGTACACACCTGGAATCCCAGCTACTCGGGAGCCTGAGGTAGCAGAATCACTTGAACTTGAGAGGAAGAGGTTGCAGTGAGTCAAGGTTGTGCCACTGCACTCCAGCCTGGGCGACAGAGTGAGACTCCATCTCGAAAACAAAAACAAAAACAAAACAAAAAAACAAAAAAAAACAAAACAAAGAAAAAAAAAGCTATATAGTGTCTGGAAACAGCAGAATTGAGTGAGCCTTTCAAGGTGAGTGAAAATAGATAATGCTTATTGAATGCTTTCTACTCACCAGACACCATTTAAATACTTTATGCATATTATTTTATTTAATCCTCATGATAAACCCTTGAGGAATGGACTCTGATTATTCCCATTTTGCAGATGATGAAAGTGGGGCCACAGTGAGTTTAAATAATTTGCCCGATACCTCCCATGGAGTAAATGGTAGAGCTGAACCAACAAGGTCTAAACCCAGAAACCACCCTCTTTCCCAAGATGATTTACTACAATGTGGAATTACCCAGGAAAGAGGAAGAATGTGGCAGATTGAGGCAGAAGAAGCCATGTGAGTGAATGCACAGAGGCCTGAAAGAAGATTTGTCTTCAGAGACTTAAACATATCAGGAAGCACATAAGATAAATTTTTGAAGTTGGCTATAACCAGGTACAGAAATATGATTTGCTGATTTATAAAAATCTAGAGAAGCATTTAATATTAACTGATACAAATTTTCCCTGTTATCCAATGACATTTCTTTTATCTTCTGGGCCATCACTGGACCATCCTAATCTCTGGATTTAATATGACCTCCATATGCATCCATAAGTAATGAGTCTGTCAAAGATCAAAAGGTGACCTAGTTTGTATCCATCAGTGGCCCATATGGCAGTGATCAAACGGCAGAAGTAGGCAAAACTACTTAGTAGGCAAAATGATGTATCAGTTGTCTCAAGAAAAGTTGATAAATCAGAAGCAGAAAATATCTTGAGCTTTAAAAGGACTTCGGAATTGCAAGAAAGTCTCAGATTATTGTGTTTGTGAGCACTAAATTACTTGTGACATGAAAGAAAAGGCTTAGATTAATTCCTCATGAATAAGAGGACTCCACAGATAATACAAAATCATTCCTCAGGTTGATGGAAAGGGCAGGGAGAAAAGCAAGGGTGACAGAAACCTTGGATAGGGTGGGGTGTCTAAGAGAAAAAGGAAATGTACCCCCAAATCCAGATAAAGTTCAGAGAAATATCTGGAGTTCCTCATTATCCAGCATTGGAAAGGGTAGCAGCATACAAATCGTATCATGAATCATCTAGATAAAAACACTAGTTGCAGCACATTTCCAAGCATGTTAGGGTGGAAGCAGGTAAACTTGTCTTGCTGCCTGAGGAAAGAACAATATTTCCTATGAATGAGCTGACCTGGAGAGACCATGAGTTTGCAATAAGGAAAAAATAGTGGCAATGTACATATATTTGGAAGCAGAGATCAGCTGGTACGATCCAAGTCTCAACAGGTGTCAGTGTGGATGAATGCTGTTAACCTGGGCGAGATTTCTTTTGCCCTGCCCGACCTCCACCCATCTCTTGCCCATATAGTTTTAACACTAGGCCCCCCTTTCTCAAGGACTGAGTTTAGGGATGAGAGACCATTCAGCAGCAATTTAATTTTCAATACATGGCAAAAAGAAGCTCAAAAGATAAAATAAATTCAGTTAGATGAATATAAAATTAAATTCCTTTGTACCTAAATTTATGACTTGGCATTCATGCCTAGTTCACATCTAAGTGGTATTGTTTTGTTAGTTTTCCTATCTGCAATGTATGAGCAAATCAAAAAAGCATACTCTGAGATGGATTTTAAGGAAAGCAACTAATGGGAGGAGAGTAGGTGAAGCTATTATTAGGTCAGAAGCAGTTAGTAAGACTGACCTGGAGGTCAGGACCAAGTCTTACCAGATGAGCAGGTATTTCCCATAGGTGGACAATAGTTGTTTTATACCTCTGTACTCACATTTGTTTTTTAAATTAATCTGCAAACAAATGCACTTGTTTATTTGTCACCCTTTCTGTCTGTATATGACTACTGGACACTCTTTTCTTTCCTTTTGTTTTCTCCAGACAATTATTCCACTTCTCACTTGGACTGGTCAGCCTCTCCTATCCTTGGGTGATTAAATTATTCAGATCTTCATTCCTTAACTGAACCCTGCAATTTCAGAAGCCAACATTTTTCTTAACTTCTTCTTAACTCTTTGCAGTGCCTCACACAGTACTATAAAACTTCTGTTAATATAATTCAATTCGATAACATATTTATTTGCAGGTTTCCATTTTGTTTACTTCATTTAAGTTTTCTAAACATGGAAATAATTTCAGGTAGTTTGATTTGGTTTGAAATTCCAGAAACAGTACCATTTGTGACAATATCGAGGATCCAACCTAATTTGAATCATTATTTCAAATAACCATAACTTTGTGCAACTCTAAATTTTCCTAATCTTACCTTTTTGTATACTAATATATTCCAAAGTAGGATGGCAATTTTAATGACCTTAAAAACTTATGTGTAATCCTTACTCCTCATATAAAACTTCATTTTTATTATATCCGTATGATGATTTGAATAATTTTTGTATTTTTCTTTCCTCTTCTAAATGTTGTCCTATTGTGACCTAGCTCTGAAGAGTCTGTAAGACATTTAACTTGTTTAGACTCAAATTTTGTCATCTTCAAAGCAAACTAATATTTATATTAAAACTTATAACTAGAATATTTATTTTTCAAACACTTACATGGTACTTGCTGTGTGCCAGGTTGTATTCTAATTCTAAGCACTTTGCAGATATTAATCTGCCTCAAGAGCTCAGTGTGTTGGTACTCTTAATTTCACCATTTTATAGATAAAGAAAAATAAAGGCAAAAGGGATTAAGTAGGCTGGGTTCAGTGGCTCACGCCTGTAATCCCAGCACTTTGGGAAGCTGAAGTGAGACGATCATGAGGGCAGGAGATCGAGACCATCCTGGCTAATACGGTGAAAACCCTCTCTACTAAAATTACAAAAAATTAGCTGGGCGTGGTGGTGGGCCCCTGTAGTCCCAGCTATTCGGGAGGCTGAGGCAGGAGAATGGCGTGAACCCGGGAGGCGGAGTTTGCGGTGAGCCGAGATTGCACCACTGCACTCCAGCCTGGGCGACAGAGTGAGACTCTGTCTAAAAAAAAAAAAACCCAAGACTGGGAAGTTAACAAAGTAAAATAAAGAATCTTCACTGGACTTACAATTCCACTTAGCTCGGGAAGCCTCATAATCATGGCAGAAGGCAAGGAGGAGCAAGTCAAGTCTTACACGGATGACAGGAAGCAAAGAGAAAGAATGAAAGTCAAGTGAAATGGGTTTCCCTTTAACAAACTACGAGATCTCGTGGGACCTATTCACCACCACTAGAACACTATGAGATAAATTGCTCCCATGATTCAATTATCTCCCACTAGGTTCCTCCCACACCACATGGGAATTATGAGAGTACAATTCAAGATGAGATTTGGGTGAGGACACAGAACCAAACCAAATCGATATGTTTTCATTTTCACAACAACTCTTAGAGATGGATGAGATCATTACTCCATTTTTGAGATGATAAAATTAAGGCTGAGATGTTAACTAATTTTTTAAAATCCGCAAACATATTTAGTAACTGAAGCTTGATTATATCTTAAAGTTTTATTCTATTTCTTCTATCTATTGCTTCATGACAAATGTCCATAAAACTTGCTGATCTCAGACAACCATTTTATTTTACTCATAGATTGATGAGTCAGGAACTCAAACGGGCTTGATTGAATGGATAATCTCTGATCCACATGGCATCAACTGGAGCTGCAGGGACTGGAGAGTCCACTTCCAAGACGGCTTCTTTACTGTATTAGTCCTTTTGCATAAATAATTGCTAAAAAGAACTACCTGAGATGAGGTAATTTATAAAGGAAAGAACTTTAATTGACTCACAGTTCAGCATAGCTAAGGGAGCCCTCAGGAAACTTACAATCATGACTGAAAGTGAAGAGAAGGCAAGGTACCTTCTTCACAAGGCAGCAGGAAGGAGGAGTGCTAAGCAAAGGGGGAAGATCCCTATATAAGGTCAACAGATCTCGTGAGAACTCATTCACTATCATGAGAACAGCATGGGGAACCATTCCCATGAATAAATTACCTCTACCTGGTCTCTTCTTTGACATGATCTCGTGAGAACTCATTCACTATCATGAGAACAGCACAGGGAACCATTCCCATGAATAAATTACTTCTACCTGGTCTCTCCTTTGACATGAGGAGATTATGGGGATTATAGGGATTACAGTTCAAGATGAGGTTTGTGTGGGGACACAAAGCCTAACCATATCATTCTGCCCCTGGCCTCTCCTAAATTTTATGTCCCTCCCTTTTACGTTTCCTTTACCCACTCTCCACATTGTATCTCATTATCTAGAGCAAGCTTGTCCAACCTATGGCCCATGGGACACATGGGTCCTAGGATGGCTTTGAACGTGACCCAACACAAATTCATAAACTTTTTTAAAACATGCATTTTTGTGTGATTTTTATTTTAGCCTGTAAGCTATCGTTACTGCTAGTGTATTTTACTTGTGACCCAAGACAATTCTTCTTCCATTGTGGTCCTGAAAAGCCAAAAGATTGGACACCCCTGATTTGGAGCATCTTAGAGTGGCTTGGACTCCTTACAGCACAGTGAATTTAAGATGTTCTCTCTTCTTACATGGAAGCTTACCTTTAAGAACAACTGTTTATAAACAAAAGGAACAGAAACTGATGGTCCTTTGAAAGTATACCTACATCTAGTACAGCACCACTTCTGCCATATTCTAATGGTCCAAAAAGTCAAAGCCCATCCAAAATTCACAAAGAGGGAAAATAGACCTCATCTCTCAATGGAAAGAGTGTCAAAGTATTTGCAGCCATATTTAACCAACCAAGCACTGACACTCAGGAGGGGGGTAGGACTGGTGTCATTCAAAGACTGGGAGGGACATCTGAGTTGGCTCCCTCATAGGACTGTAAGTTGATGTTGGCAATTAGCTAAGAGCACAGATGAGGCTGTTGACCAGGGTGCCTACCCTATACACAATCTCGCCATGTAGATTCTTACATCATGATGGCTGGGTTCTTAGAGAAAGGGTCCTAACAGCTATCCTTATGAGAGACCCACTCAGAAGTTGCAAAGCTCTGCTTCAATCTATTGGTGACACAATTCAGTAAGAACAAGTTAGATTCATGGGGTAGTAATTAATTCCACCTCCTGATATGAGGTGAAGTATTTTCCAAACTCTAGCATTGTTGCTAGGCCTCTCTTTATAAATAGTTGCTGAACACGTGCTTCACTTCACTTTGTCCCTGCATTTAATCCTATCAGAGAGCTTAGGTTTTCTTACTAGTTATGCGTTTAATGCAATGAAAGGGTATGGTTTATAGTATTCAAGAAAACGATTCCTCAAATTAAGGAACTCTTAGCAGAGAGAGATTGAACCATATGAAATGTGTAATATTTAACCAGCATTGACTAACAAAAATGTGTAGGATGATTTTCAATTTTGTATGATTAAACTTAATACTTTAGGTATCCATCAGCATTGAGATGTATGGACATTTTAAAAATGTTTCATCTGAATATTTAGCAAATTCAGAAAGAAAGTTTTGCTATCTTAACTTTGACAAAAAGTGAACATTTTATACTAGGTCAGGATTGCCAGACCAACATGTCTATCTTCTGGTTACTTATGTCCCTTAGTCCAGATTTCTGAATCCCTTCCTGGCATTGATTCTCTGAGTTAATGAGGCCAATGCTTGGATTTGGTAAAGACTTGTAAAGGCCTTCTCTCCAACCTTATCCCCTTGGGAGGGAGTAAGGTCAATTCGCTGTGTCAATAGCAATAAAAGCTCTCTCCTTCTTACCAAATATTCTATTTTTCTTTGTGACTTTCCCAGTGTTGCTCCCCACATGAAGGACCTGTCTTACAATTTACTTCTAACTGGAAAGCTTTTCAATAATAGATCCCCTGTGAAGGAACCCACAACTCTTAAAGTAAGGGAAGGTAGCCAAACCTCAAAGCTCAGAGCTGACTACTTGCTGAGTTGGTATATTTTAGGAAGGGATTATTATGTGTCAATAACTCTCTCATACTGTGGTTTATATGGTATGAAGCACTCAACAAATATAAATTAGTAACAGCAACATGACTATAGCTCTCCTTTGTCTTCTATTACTTAAACAGCATTAATTGAAGTACACAAGTTTTCTATCTCTCACACCTTAGAAATTTTAAATATTTAATCATATGCGGTTCAAGACACTAGTGTCTTTGGTCTCTAAGAGAAATCCTTTCGTCTTAAGTGAGGTTCTAATTATTAACATTGAGAATTTATGGACATTACATGCTATTTGAGACACAACATTCTGATAATAACACTTCTGACCCTATGAAGCCAGGGTAGACCAAACGTTAAGTGGGAATCAGAGCAAAAGGGATTGTCTCTATCAGTGATGTCCTGATAGTGGATTACAAGAGGGTGTGAACTCATGATAACTAAGGAGAGAAAGGTTGCTGACTAAGACCAGTTCTATCTTTAAGGAAGTCTAAGCTCTGCTTAGTGTTAGGGGTGAGATACAAAACAATTTCTCTATTTTCCCAAATAGTTCACCCCTCCCTAATTATAGCCCTTGGATGAATGTTTTGTTACATTCAGAAAGCAGGCAAAGCAGGAAGGAAATAATCAGGCATTTTACTTAGAACATTGAATTTTAATACTGTTTTCCTCTTGCTAACAGACCTTACAATTTTACTTCTTACATATTTTAAGTGTGATCAATTTTACCTTTCAGGATATTATTCCTCATCCATAAAATTACACAAAAATTGCCATAAACAAGCTGGCTGCAAAGGAACAATCGTCATACATTAAAAAAAATAACCTTCATGTTTATAGAAATAATAAAGCCCATGCAGTACTTCTTTTAAAGATCTTGCTCTAAACAAACTGAATTATTCATGCATAGAATTGTGCAGCATTAGAACACCTGTTTTCAATCATGCATAATGTAAAATCACTCATTACCTCACAAGAGCCTCTACATCTCCAGCAATCAAATGGCATTGAAACAGCAAAACAGGTGCCTGGCAGGTGGATCCAAGCAGATGTTTTGGGCTCGCATGCCTTTTCTTGTACAGGTGTGATGATCTTGTTTTCAACTGCATAATTGCTATTTAAAAAGGTAATATTTAATTCTTATGTACTTTAATATTTATTTTTGCTTCTTCAATTCCTCTCCTTCTTTGACACTGCTTGGGCTTGAGGTGGATTTGAAAGCGTTCAGGATCCTGTAAGGTGGAGTGATGCCAGGTGAAGGTGCAATCCCACTGTCTTAGACTTTCATTGCAAAGGAACTCTTCTGGGTGAGCATTTGGGGTTTCAGCAGCATGACTAACTACTGAACAGAAATGGAAAAGTTACTTTCCCTTGTTAGGTATCATCCAAAAGTCATATTTAACCATTTCTCCTGTGCATACAAGGAATTTTAAATTAAGTTGATGCAAATCTATGGGTGCAAATCAGATAGAGGAACATCTTTCTTCAGCTGCCGATACACACTTTATTGAACTTCCTCAAAGATAGCTCTGTGTGCGTCCTCCTTGTGAGGCATCAAAATGCATTTGCTTAAGCATGTTTTAGTAAAACATCTTTAAGTCTCAGCTGGAAATAGGGTTTTCACTTCGTAGTAGATTTATCCAATATAAATTCATTCAAGCGGAATAAGTAATGCAGCTTTCAACAGGGGGTGTTACAGGCACCTCATTTCCCTGTCTGTTTGTATAGTTCTTGCTTTTTTTAATAATCAACAAATTTAGTATCAGTGGAAAGTGCTATATTGAAAGCAGTAAAGACAGGAAACTCTATTTTTGAAAACAGGTGCATCATGAATTTCTGTGGCATCCCCTCAATGCTATCCTTCTCTACAAATCCTTGTGACTCTTTTAGCCATGAGTTGACAGTGAGTTAGGCTGTCAGAGTAAAATTAGAAGTCCATTCTGCTGACGTGGTTGAAGGTTTGGAGACCTATGTGTCTCAAATACTCTCGTGACTGCCATACCAGGCAAGCAAACTCTGCATCACACCAACAACAATGTATATTTTTGATATGCTACATTATATCATAGATAATCTGGGTAAACTGTAAAGTGTCCAAATACATCTAGGTAAAGAGAACAATATTTTCCATCATCCAAATATTGTATTTATCTCATTTAAGTATCCAGACATCTTGCATTATTCATGCAGAACAAAGACCTGGAAGATGGCTGTCTTTCTCCTATTCTAAAGATAGTTGGCTCAATGTAGACATGGCCATTATTTAGATTAGGCATGTGATATTCTTTCCAATGAAAATACCCTGAAAGAAGTGAAGGAAAAATTCTATTATGGTTATTTTACTAGCTAAAGTATTTACATTATTTAAGCTACTGCAATAGATTTTTAAAGTCAAAAAGTTAACCCTTTGTATTTTCTTGTATTTTCACCTCAGTATTACGATGATTTGCTGTATTGATAGTCATAACTTTCTCTTGAGTTTTACCTATATCACAAGTACAGTGAGAATGAAATGTCTGTTGCAGTCTATATTAAACAAATCAATCCCATGTTTTCATATCCATCACATTTATCTTACTTATATATTAGTTATTGCTATTTTCTTGTTAGAAATTATTTTAACTATTAATTGCATATTAATTAAGATCTATCACCATCTATGAATAATAATCATAATAAATCACTATTACCACCATTTCTCAAGTGCCTATCATGGGCCAAAAATGGTATTAAATGCTTTACACATTTTTTAAATATTTTACCATACACCTACACAAATATTACATGCACTCTGCTTACCTTTACCATTTTTATTATTTGAGTATGCTACAAAATGTAGACCTACCAAAGGCTGAGAATATAAAATCTATTGCTAATAAATAAATCTAAGTTTACCTGGTTTCAACTTCCTTCCCAGGTCAGCCCACTTTAGCTTGTCAGAGTTTTTAACTCTTTCAGGAGCTGAGGAGTGGAATATAAATTTGATATAACACTCTATAATATCACTATGTGGTCACTGGTAGAAGAAATACAAGCTGGTTCTAAACCAGACATTTAAAAAAGCATTTCCAATAAAATTATCAAAGCAAATATTACCCTAGACACAGAACCACTCTATCCTTAAATATATGTGTATTTATGTATATATATTTGAGTTGATCTGTCTATACTACATCCTTATCAAAAATCTATTTTTGTTATTTAATATGAAAATATATATTTAGTGTTTTGCTATCTCAATGCAAGAATACAAGAGTATGCTCTCTCTGGAGTAACATATATTTTAGTATAAATATAAATAATATTCCATATCACTTATACTTGGTAGCAATACAAATGGAAAAGAACTAAAAGCAGCATTCATTATTATATAATTTTTTAAAATCTACAATAATAATGTAAAATACAAGGATATTTTTAACTTATAAAATCACAAAATTTACTCAGAAGCAAAGTAGAATAGATAAAATAAGTCAAAGAAGATTATGAGAAAATGGAGCTTCAGTAAAATGGAAATTCAATACAACAGAAGATAAAAATGTCACCACCAACAAATAGCTACTCTATGATCTTAACAATAGCTCATTACTGGTATTTTTTGCAACTTTTGCAGTATAACTTCATTTCTCTGTTCCCTGAATTTGTTCTGAATTTTTCTACTCCATAATAATTTCATCATTCTATCATCTACATTCATATATATACACACATATATATGTTGGGAATGGATCTGTGCAGACATATCAAGACTGAGTCCTCTCCAGAGCAGTTGCCTGAGCTTTTATTGAATTCTGCCAAATATACAGAAAAGAAACTACACTGAGAGCAAAACAAAAGAATAGAAGCTCAGGGAAGAAATGTTTTATATTAGACATTGCATGGTATTAGCTGGAAACAGATAAATAAGTGAAACATTATAATGAAACACTAATGGTCTGTTTCATTTTCAAAAAATTAATGACCCAGGATCTATTTGGAGACAGGAAGGACTGTGGTTAGCAGCTCCCACAAAATACCTAGTCTTCAAAGATTGGAAGGTAATTTCCATCCTCCACTGATCACCCTTTTTATCAGAGATTAAAAAAAACTTGCAAAATAATCCCCTGTTTGCTACATTTCTTCTCCTGCTAGCCTACCTTAAGGAGTCTCAAGGACACCTGCCTCCATGGAAGTAAAAAGTGACAGGAGGAAGAAAGAGCTAAATGATCTTGAGAAGTGAATATCGATGTAATAGATATCAATTTCAGTTGCATTAGAAGAAAACTGGTGTTCAAATGTTTAAATCTCAGCTTAGAAAATTGTATGACTTTCTTTTTCTAGAAAATACTATAGACAGAGTATTGTGGGACATAAAATAAATAGGCATAGACATAGGGAAAGAATACAATTTTAATCTCAACTCAATCACACACTCTACCGTCAAAATATGTCAGCAAATTACATAAAAACAACTTTTCCCAAGATCCATCTGTATTAGTCCACTTTCACACTACATAGATACCTGAGATTGGTAATTTATGAACAAATTTACTCACAGTAATACATGTCAGAGGAGGTCTCAGGAAATTTACAATCATGACAGAAGGCAAAGGGAAGCAAGAAACTTCTTCACAAGGTGGCAGGAAAGAAAGAGCGTGAAGTGGGAAGAGATCCTTATACAACCATTAAATCTCATTAGAACTCATTCACTATCATGAGAACAGCATGGGGAAAGCCACCCCCATGATCCAATCACCTCCACTGGGCCTCTCCCTCAACATATGGGAATTACAATTCCAGATGAGATTTGGGTAGGGACATATCATCAAACCATATCACCATTTACCAAGAGGTCCATTCCCAAAGGAGACCTTTGTTAACAGCAAGAACTATCTTGATTTTAATAGAATTCTGCCACCATTTTCTTACAAACCCACTAGAAAGTGTGTACATTATTTGGAAACAAAGTTATGAAGTATAAAAGGCAGTATTTTATAATTAAACATATTTTAGGGAAATAGAAGTTGGTGATAGTGCCTGGATTGATGCAGAGATGAGCTGTTGATGTCCTTCTTATTACTTACATGGTCACCTTTCCTCCAGACATGAAATGTCCTTTAACTCATGGCAGTTGTAACATTGGGTTTGCTTCTGATTTCTTCCCCTTGTAAACCAATATAGATTCCCCGAGCTTCCGAAGTTGAGACTGCCTCCCCTCTGCTACCAGGCTGTGAGGCTAAGCTTTCACCGAGTTCCTGTTTCATTAATTCTGTCATTTCCACATATGGCATTTCCTATTACCTCCCCCATGACTCAGTTTCCCCAAACTTAGGAGCTTTAGAATTGTATAGAATGGGTATCCATTAAGTTGTACTGCTGAAACTGAGTTATTTCTTTAATTTATACCTGCTACAGTTTTTTATTTTGTCTTACAGGTATAGGGTCATGGTCTTTTCTACATTAACCATACAAAAATATCTTGGGCTGCTAAATAAAATCAACATTTGTCTGCCATTTTCTTTTATTTATTTTCATTAGAATTAGTATTCCCTTAAAACCTATTTTTAGCACCTTTAAGTTCTGAGTAAATCAATTTTTCAACTTTTTGGAGAAGTTTACTTTCTTCAGAGTTAAGGGACTGGGAAAAACCTATCTGTAAACCAAAATAAACCTCAGACCACAGATTTTCAGCATTAACCAGAAATTCAATGACCTAGGACAACATATGAACTCAAATTATAAGTAATGTTTGCAGTTAAATGCATGCAAACTACAGTATTTAGTTATCTGGTCCATTTCTTCAAAGTTCCAATTTCTGTCCAATTTATTGAATGCCTCACTCTCCTTCCCCTAGCCGTCATTTACATAATACCTGGATGTAAGGTACCAGTTTACTGTTCACAGGTAATTTGATCACTTATGATGGACCATTTGAGTGGAAGCAAGAATGGATTATTATCAACCCACAAGCAAGTGGTAAGAGTTTGATAGAATCAGTGTAATATGAACAAATTATTTATTTTACTCATTAATATGGTTTGGACCAGTGTCCCCACCCAAATGTCAGGTTGATATGTAATCCCCAATGTTGGAAGGTGGAGCCTGATGGGAGGTGATTGGATCATGGGGGCGGAGTTCTCATGAATGGGTTATCACCATCACTTTGGTGCTGTTCTCGTGATAGTGAGTGAGTGAATTATTGTGAGATCTGGCTGTTTAAAAGTGTGTAGCATGGCTGGGTGCGGTGGCTCACACCTGTAATCCCAGCACTTTGGGAGGCCAAGGCAGACAGATCACTTGAGGTCAGGAGTACAAGACCAGCCTGGTCAACATGGTAAAACCCCATCTCTACTAAAAATACAAAAATTAGCTGGGTGTGGTGGCGAGCACCTGTAATCCAAGCTACCTGGGAGGTTGAGGCAGAAGAATCACTTGAACCTGGGAGGCAGAAGTTGCAGTGAGCCGAGATCATGCCACTGCACTCCAGCCTAGGTGACAGAGCGAGACTCCATCTCAAAAAACAAAAACAAAAACAAAAAAAAAAAAATTGTAGCACCTCCCCCTTTTCCTTTTTCCTCCTGCTTTGGTCATGTAAGTAATACACGCCTGCCTCCCCTTCATCTTCTGTCAGTATTGTAATTTTCCTGAGGCCTCCCCAGCCATGTTTCCTGTACAGCCTGAAGAACCACAAGCCAGTTAAATCTCTCTCTCTCTCTCTTTTTTTTTTTTTTTATAAATTACCTAGTCTAAGGTATTTATTTATAGCCATACGAGAATGGACTAATACACTCATATTAATAGAGATTTTTCCTAAAGCATTTATATTTGTTTGAAAGTAGATGGCTAATTTTCAACTGAAGGGAATAAAATGAAATTTACCAACATGATGAAAATGAAGTTTAACAAGTTGATTCATACGGTCTTTTAGGGTTTTGAAGTTCCTCAGAATTATCATTTTGATTATCAAGTCTCATTGTATTACATATGGGCAGACATGAGGTTAAAGAAATTTTTCACTTGGTAGAATGCCATAGCTATATTTTTCTGCTTTTAACATTTTAGAAAATAATGACAGGAGTATAATTTGTGTATTCTGTCCTAAGATTCCTTGCTCAAAATGTTGTTCAAGTTATTAAATAAAACATGTTTTCATTAGCAATTATTCATTTTTGCTATAGGTACATGAAACTTCTCTGCTCATGTTGGATTACATGTGGCAGCATCCAATAAAAATTAGTCAAATTAATTACATTTATAGAAATAAGCTAAGATTTTTACTTAAATTCACTTCATTTTTTATTGCATCGTTTTTAAAATCAATCAGGCCAAAATTAAACTTAAAATATTTATTTGTAGAAGCAATAAAGACAATGTTATTTTGGGAAATCTTTCTTTTACCAAAAGGCTTTTTAAAATTTCATTTAATATTAATCATAAGTACTCTTATTGTGGGATGACTGGCAAGATGGTCGAATAGGAATAACTCTAGTCTGCAGTTCCCAGTGAGATCAGCACAGAAGGCAGGTGATTTCTGCATTTCCAACTGAGATACCTGGCTCATCTCACTGGGACTGGTTAGACAGTGGGTGCAGCCCACGGAAGGCGAGCAGAAGCAGGGTGGGGTGTTGCCTCACCCGGGAAGTGCAAGGGATCAGGGAACTCCCTCCCCTAACCAAGGGAAGCCATGAGGGACTGTGCCTGAAGGAAAGGTGAACTCTGGTCCAGATACTATGCCTTTCCCAAGGTCTTCACAACCCACAGACCAGGAGATTCCCGTGGGTGCCTACAACACCAGGGCCCTGGGTTTCAAACCCAAAACTGGGCAGCCTTTGGGCAGACACCGAACTAGCTGCAGGAGTGTTATTTTTCATACCCCAGTGACACTTGGAACACCAGTGAGACACTCCCCTGGAAAGGGGCCTAAAGTCAGGGAGCCAAAGTAGTCTAGCTCAGCAGATACCATCCCATGCAGTCCAGCAAAGTAAGATCCACTGCCTTCAAATTCTTGCTGCCAGCACAGCAGTCTGAAGTCAACATGGGATGTTTGAGCTTGGTGGGGGGAAGAGGGGCCGCCATTATGGGCACTTGAGTAGGGCGTTTTCCTGTCAGAGTGGAAACAAAGCTGCTGGGAAGTTCAAACTGGGCGGAGCCCACTACAAATCCGCAAAGCCACTGGAGCCAGACTGCCTCTCTAGATCCCTCCTCTCTGGGCAGGGCATCTCTGAAAGAAAGGCAGCAGCCCCAGTCAGGGGTTTATAGATAAAACTCCCATCTCCCTGGTACAGAGCACCTGGGGGAAGGGGCAGTTGTGGTGCAACTTTGACAGACTTAAACATTCCTGCCAGCCAGCTCTGAAGAGAGCAGCAGAACTCCCAGCACAGTGCTTGAGTTCTGCTAAGGGACAGACTGCCTCCTCAAGTGGTCCCTGACCCCTGTGCCTCCTGACTGGGAGACACATCCCAGCAGGGGTCGACAGACACCTCATAAAGAGAACTCCAGCTGGCATCTGGTGGGTACCCCTCTGGGACGAACATTCCAGAGGAAGGAACAGGCAGCAATCTTTGATGTTCTGCAGGCTCGACTGGTGATACTCAGGCAAACGGGGTCTGTAGTGGACCTGCAGCAAACTCCAACAGATCTGCAGCAGAGGGGCCTGACTGTTTGAAGGAAAACTAACAAACAGAAAAGAATAGCATCAACATCAACCAAAAGGACCTCCACACAAAAACCCCGTCCGAAGGTCACCAACATCAAAGACCAAAGGTAGATAAATCCACGAAGATGAGGACAAACCAGCACAAAAAGGCTGAAAATTCCAAAAACCAAAATGCCTCTTCTCCTCCAAAGGACCACAACTTCTAGCCCGCAAGGGAACAAAACTGGATGGAGGATGAGTTTGATGAATTGACAGAAGTAAGCTTCAGGAGGTGGGTAATAACAAACTCCTCTGAGCTAAAGGAGCATGTTCTAACACAATGCAAGGAAGCTAAGAACCTTGAAAAAAGGTTAGAGGAATTGCTAACTTGAATAGTTAGTTTAGAGAAGAGCATAAATGACCTGATGGAGCTGAAAAAACAGAGCACAAGAACTTCGTGAAGCATACACAAGTATCAATAGCCGAATTGATCAAGCAGGAGAAAGGATATCAGAGATTGAAGATCTACTTAATGAAATACAGTGTGAAGAAAGATTAGAGAAGAAAGAATTAAAAGGAATGAACAAAGCCTCCAAGAAATATGGGACTATGTGAAAACACCAAACCTACCTTTGATTGTTGTACCTGAAAGTGAACAAGAGAATGGAACCAAGTTGGAAAACACTCTTCAGGATATTATCCAGGAGAACTTCTCCAACCTAGTAAGACAGGCCAACATTCAAATTCAGGAAATACAGAGAACACCACAAAGATACCCCTTGAGAAGAGCAACCCCAAGATATACAATCACCAGATTCACAAAGGCTGAAATGAAGGAAAAAATGTTAAGGGCAGCCAGAGAGAAAGGTCGGGTTACCCACAAAGGGAAGCCCATCAGACTCACAGTGGATCTCTCTGCAGAAACCCTACAAACCAGAAGAAAGTGGAGGCCAATATTCAACATTCTTAAAGAAAAGAATTTTCAACCTGGAATTTCATATCCAGCCAAACTAAGCTTCATAACTGAAGGATAAATAAAAAGCTTTACAGACAAGCAAATGCTGAGATATTTTGTCACCACCAGGCTTGCCTTACAAGAGCTCCTGAAGGAAGCACTAAACATGGAAAGGAAAAACTGATTCCAGCCACTGCAAAAATATACCAAATTGTAAAGACCATCGACACTAGGAAGAAACTGCATCAACTATCAGGCAAAATAGCCAGCTAGCATCATGATGACAGGATCAAATTCACACATAACTCATTTTATGAGGCCAGCATCATCCTGATACCAAAACCTGGCAGAGACACAATAACAACAAAAAAGAAAATTTCAGGCCTATATCCCTGATGAATATTGATGTGAAAATCCTCAATGAAATACTGGCAAACTGAATCCAGCAGCACATCAAAAAGCTTATCCACCACGATCAAGTCATCTTCATCCCTGGGATGCAAGGCTGGTTCAACATACACAAATCAATAAATGTAATCCATCACATAAACAGAACCAATGACAAAAACCATATGATTATCTCAACAAATGCAGAAAGGGCCTTCAGTAAAATTCAACATTCCTTCATGATAAAAACTCTCAATAAACTAGATATTGATGAGCTCAAAATAATAAGAGCTATTTATGACAAACCCACATCCAGTATCACACTGAATGGGCAAAAGCTGGAAGCATTCCCTTTGAAAACTGGCACAAGAAAAGGATGCCCTCTGTCACCACTCGTATTCAACATGGTATTGGAAGCTCTGGCCAGGGCAATCAGGCAAGAGAAAGAAATAAATGGTATTCAAACAGTAAGAGAGGAAGTCAAATTGTCCCTGTTTGCAGATGACATGATTGTATATTTAGAAAACCCCATCATCACAGCCCCAAAACTCCTTAAGCTGATAAGCAACTTCAGGAAAGTCTCAGGATACAAAATCAATGTGCAAAAATCACAAGCATTACTACACACCAATAATAGCAGAGAGCCAAATCATGAGTGAACTTCCATTCACAATTGCTACAAAGAGAATAAAATATATAGGAATACAACTCACAAGGGATTTGAAGGACTTCTTCAAGGAGAACTACAAACCACTGCTCAAGGAAATAAGAGAGGACACAAACAAATGCAAAAACATTCTATGCTCATGGATAGAAAGAATCAATATCATGAAAATGGCCATGTTGCTCAAAGTAATGTATAGATTCAATGCTATCCACATCAAGCTACCAGTGACTTTCTTCACAGAATTAAACTACTGTTTTAAACAAAAGAGCCCATATAGCCAAGACAATCCTAAGGAAAAAGAACAAAGCTGGAGGCATCACGCTACCTGACTTCAAACTATATCACAAGACTACAGTAACCAAAACAGAATAGTACTGGTACCAAAACAGATATATAGACCTCTGGAACAGAACGGAGGCCTCAGAAGTAATGCCACACATCTAAAACCATCTGATCTTTGACAAACCTGACAAAAACAAGCAATGGGGAAAGGATTCCCTATTTAATAAATGCTGTTGGGAAAACTGGGTAGCCATATGCAGAAAACTGAAACTGGACCCCTTCCTTACATCTTAATACAAAAATTAACTCAAGATGGATTAAAGACTTACATATAAGTCCTAAAACCATTAAAAACCCTAGAAGAAAGCCTAGGCAATACCATTCAAGACATAGGCATGGGCAAATACTTCATGACTATAACAGAAAAAGCAATGGCAACAAAACCCAAAATTGACAAATAGGATCTAATTAAACTAAAAAGCCTCTTCACAGAAAAGTAAACTAACATCAGAGTGAACAGGCAACCTATAGAATGGGAGAAATCTTTTGCCATCTATCCATCTGATAAAGGGCTAATATTGAGAATCTACAAAGAACTTAAACAAATTTACAAGAAAAAAAAAACCATCAAAAAGTGGGCGAAGAAGATGAACAGACACTTCTCAAAACAAGACATTTATGCCGCCAAGAAACACATGAAAAAAAAGCTCATCATCACTGGTCATTAGAGAAATGCTAATCAAAACCACAATGAGATACCATCTCATGCCAGTTAGAAGGAAATCATTAAAAACTCAGGAAACAACAGATCCTGGAGAGGATGTGGACAAATAGGAATGATTTTACACTGTTGGTGGGAGTGTAAATTAGTTCAACCATTGTGGAAGACAGTGTGGCAATTCCTCAAAGATCTAGAACCAGAAATACCATTTGACCCATCTATTGCATTACTAGGTATATACTCAAAGGATTATAAATCACTCTACTATAAAGACATGTGCTCATGTATGTTTATTGCAGCACTATTCACAATAGTAAAGACTTGGCACCAAGCCACATACCTATCTATGACAGACTGGATAAAGATGATGTGGCACATATACACCATGGAATACTATGCAGCCATAAAAATAGATGAGTTCATGTCTTTTGCAGGGACATGAATGAAGCTGGAAACCATCATTCTCAACAAACTAAAACAGGAACAGAAAACCAAACACCACGTGTTCTCATTCATAAGTGGGAGCTGAACAATGAGAACACATTGACAAAAGGAGGGGAATATCACACACCAAGGCCTGTCAGTGGATGGAGGGCTAGGGGAGGGATAGCATGAGGAGAAATACCTAATGTAGATGATGGTTTGATGGGTGCAGCAAATCACCATGGCACGTGTATACCTATGTAACAAACCTGCACATTCTGTACCTGTATCCCACAACTTACAGTATAATAAAAAAAATTAATCATACATTGTTTTGCCATTATTCATCAGAGGTTTTCAAAACAGGTTTGAATATGGGTATCTACAATACTACTCAAATATATATATACATATTTTTAAATAATATTCCTATAAAGAAATACTTTTATTAAACATTTCAGACACACTTATTTCCCACATAAAAACAGTTAAGTAACTATATATATATACACAATGCAAAATTATTATTTTTTATTTTATTTAATTAATTAATTAATTAATTAAATTTTTTTTTTGAGACAAAGTCTTACTCTGTCGCCCAGGCTAGTGCAGTGGTGCAATCTCGGCTCACTGCATCCTCTACCTCCCAGGTTCAATCGATTCTCCTGCCTCAGCCTCCCAAGTAATTGGGGCTATAGGCGCATGCCACCACACCCAGCTAATTTTTGTATTTTTAGTAGAGATAGAGTTTCACTATGTTGGCCAGGCTGGTCTCGAACACTTGCCCTCAGGTGATCTGCCTGCCTTGGCCTCTCAAAGTGCTGGTATTAAAGGCATGAGTCACCATACCCAGTCTACAACTCAAAATTATAATAGGCATTTATTATCAGGCACATTTGTATTTTTAATAATTCAATGTTGTTTAATTGCTTTTCTGAAGTAAGGCAATGGGTGGATGGGTTTATTCTTGGGACAGTGAGAATGGTGTTTAATAATACCATAACTAAATTACTCAGTAACTACATAACTAAGTACATTTTTCTTCATGTGTAATGAAGTTGAGGAAAAATAATAAATCAACATAGGAGCTCTAGTGAGGTGCCGAAGGTCAAATATTAAAATACTTCATTTTGTTTGAGACAATATAATACAGGTTGAGTATCCCTTATCCAAAATACTTGAGATGAAAGTATTTAGGATTTCATATATCATTTTTTTTTTCAAATTCTGGAATATTTACATTATAGTTACCAGTTGACTGTCCCAAATCTGAAAATCCCAAATCCAAAACCCTCCACTGAGCATTTCCATTGTTAGCATTCAAAAAGTTTCAGATTTTCAGATTTGGGATGTCCAACCTGTATCACATTCAACAGTGAAGTAATATGTATTGCATGCAATTGCTTTTGAGGCACAAAACAGACAAAAATCTCTGACCTCATGGGATTTATATTCTAGAAATTTCAGGACAGTCATCTGAGTGGCCTTAGACCAAACCAGTTCTCCCCCATTTCTCACTTGTCTTTCTCAAGGAAAACTATAGAATGTGCTGAGAATGCTGCATCCTGAGATAAGGCAAAATTGACCAGAACATCTGGGGCTCTATTCCTGTCCCTCCTAGAACAGGATATCCTTCCATGCTTTAGCCCACATGTCATTTGACCCCCTAGGTCGAAAGCCCAGGGTGAACTGCTTTTGGGGTACCTTAGCTGTGGTATGATGTGGGGCATGTACAGACGAGATTCAATTAAATGGGGCAGCTTTCCTGAGCCCTGGGAAACCAGCCTGCCATGGATCCTAGGCTTCCACAGTCCCTTGCTGCCTATTGATGAGTGATAAAGTTGCTTTGCTTAACTTGTTATGTAATTGTTCTGTCTCACCAGACTCATGCAAGTAGCATAAATCGCAGCCCAAGAAACATGGGCTGAAGTGGTAGCCAGAACACAGGGAACTCGCTTTACAGCAAAAAAAGAAAACTGTATTTAAAGTTAAAAGTCAGCAAATTGTATAATCTGTTAGAAGGTTGTGCTACGAATAAAGGAGAAAAAGAAGAGCAAGTTAAGAGGGAACGAGACTATGAAGTGTAGGGTGTGTATTACAGTATTACGTACTCAGTGTAGGTCACCCCATTCAGCAGGTGACATCTGAAAGAAATAAAGAGAATTAACAATGAGGAGATCTAGGAAAAGGGCAATCTGGGGAGAAGAATTAGTGCAAAGGGCCCAAAACAGGAGCAAGAAACCAATGCAGCTGCAGCAGAGTGAGAGGAAGGGAGCAATAGATGAGGTCACAGACATCACAGGAACCAGGTATTTTAGGTCAAAGTTCAATACACTTTTCTAAGAAGAGTCCAATAGTAACTGTTTTAGGCTTTGCAACACACAAGATGTTTGTCGTAACTGTTCAATTGCCCACATAGTGTGAAAGTAGCCATAGGTAATAATACACAAATTAATGTGAGTGGCTATGTTCCACTTAACTTTATGGAAACTGAAAGTTACATTTCATATAATTTTCACATATCATACATTTTCAAAATTATTTTTCAACCATTTAAAAACACAATGTCATCCTTAGCTCATGGGCTATTAAATCATGATCGGGAGCCAATTTACTGACACTTGCTGTAAGAAATGGTTGCGCATTGCAAGAACTTTGGTTCTTAGTTTCAGTGAAATGAAGTTTCAGTCTGGGATTTTCAGCAGAATAAAGTATGGTAAGTCATATACTTTCAAAAGATTGCTTGGGCTGTGCTATGGTTTGGCTGTATCCCACCTAAATCTCATTTTGAATTGTAGTTTCCATAATCCCCACATGTCCTGGGAGGGACCAGGTGGAGGTAATTGAATCATGAGAAAGTTTCCCACTTCTTGTTCTCATGATAGTGAGTTAGTTCTCATGAAATCTGATTTTTTTTTTTTTTTTTCTGAGATGGAGTCTGGCTCTGTGGCCCAGGCTGGAGTGCAGTGGTGCGATCTCGGCTCACTGCAAGCTCCACCTCCCAGGTTCACGCCGCTCTCCTGCCTCAGTCTCCCGAGTAGCTGGGACTACTGGCGCACGCCGCCACCACGCCTGGCTAATTTTTAAATATTTTTTCTAGTAGAGAGGGGATTTCAGCATGGCCTTGATCTCCTGACCTCGTGATCCACCCGCCTCGGCCTCCCAAAGTGCTGGGATTACAGGCGTGAGCCACTGCGTTGGGCCGAGATCTGATGGTTTTATAAGGGGCTTCTCTCTTTGCTGGACGCTCATTCTCTCTCCTGCTGCTCTGTGAAAAAGGACATGTTTGCTTCCCTTTCCACCATGATTGTAAGTTTCCAGAGGCCTCCCCAGCCATGCTGAACTATGAGTCAATTAAATTTCTTTCCTTTATAAATTAATCAGTCTCGGATATGTCTTTATTAGCAGCGTGTGAACAGACTAATACAGGCTGCTATGTTAAGAAGAGAGTGTATGGAGTAAGGACCAAAATAGAAAGACCTGATAAGAGGCCGATAGAAAATTCCAGGCAAGAGATGATAAGAGACTGAGACTGGGATGGTAGCAGTGGAGGTGGAATGAAGATGTCAGATTCTGGACCTGTTTTGAAAAGGCAGCCAGTAATCGTTCCTGACCAATTGTATAAGGGGTATGAAACAAAAAAGAGGCCTCAAGGTTGGCTCCTGAGTGACTAGCAAGAATAAATAAAGGCACTGGAAGACTCTAACCCCGTCTTGATGTGATATCAAGCAAAATACTTAACTCTTCCATACTTAGTTTTCTCAGAGTCAAGTGGGGATTATAATTTGCAGAACAAGTTGTTGAGCAAAGAACAAGTATTCAATGGTAGCACTGCCTGACGTGACATGCCTGGCTCTACGTGCTCATACACTTATCCCCATGAATTCTGCCCCCTAACCCAGGTCCTATCATGGCCTTGTGGGGAAGAACCTGAGTATACCCTGCAGTGCTGCCCAGTACCACGCTGGCCGTACCTTGCAGGACTGCTTCTGATACTCTTTCCATCCGACTCCATGCTTTTAACCACTATGCCATGTTGCCTCCCTGAAAAAAATTATACTTCATTTATCATAAAAATAGACAACAAACCAACAAATGACTTATTTACCTATTAGACACTATCTTAAAGTCAGATATAGTGGATTTCAGGCCTAGGAATTTAAATCTTAGAAAAGAGAAGCAAAAAGCATGAACTAAGCACACAGCATTATAATGGACAAGAAACTAAATGTGGAATATGAACATGGTAACAAGTGTACATGGGCAAGAAATTTACGGAAAAAATTTTAAGAAAAAATGTCACACTGAATTTTGATTAACCTTGAAAACAACTTCTGCTGCATAGGAAGATGGAGAAATATGAATTCACTCATTCATTTGACAAATATTTTGGAGTGTCAACAACCACTGCTAAAACTATAAATATATGAGACTAAGGTAGACATGGCGTCTGCCCTCTTGGAGAACCCATCCTTTGTGATTGTGATTAGCAATTGCAATCAAATTCTGATTAACCGGGACTATTTTCAGTGGGGTTAAGAGACCCTCTGTATTTATTTTTTCTTTTTCTTTTTCTTTTTTGAGACAGAGTCTTGCCCAAGTAGCCAGGACTACAGGCACCCGCCACCGTGCCCAGCTAATTTTTTTGTATTTTTAGTACAGACGGGGTTTCACCATGTTAGCCAGGATGGTCTCGATCTCCTGACCTCGTGATCAGCCTACCTTGGCCTCCCAAAGTGCTGGGATTACAGGCATGAGCCACCACGCCAGTCAAGACCCTCTGTATTTCTAGAAAATAATTCAAATTACAGAAATATAATTCAATCCCAAATTTTGGGTCTGTTAATTTTTAATGGGGGTTTATAAAAAGGAAGAAGAGAGATCAGGTGCAGTGACTCACGCCTGTAATTCTGGCACTTTGGGGGGCCAAGGCAGGCAGATGACCTGAGGTCAGGAGTTCTAGAGCAGCCTGGCCAACATGGTGAAACCCTGTCTCTACTAAAAATACAAAAATTAGCCAGGCGTGGTGGTGGGCATCTGTAATCTAAGCTACCCAGGAGGCTGAGGCAGGAGAATCACTGGAACCCGGGAGGCGGAGACTGCAGTGAGCCAAGATGATACCACTGCATTCCAGCCTGGGTGACAGAGTGAGACTCTGTAAATAATAATAATAATAATAATAATTTAAAAAAATAAAGAAAAGACGACGAGAACAGTAAATATGAAAGGTATTTGATTCTTATTTTTCATCTCTCAGACTTAAATTACTATCTATAATAGAGTGCTGCTATCTATTTATAAGAGGGTGCTATCTTCAGTGTGTGCCCCAAACATCAGCACCCTTGGAAGGAGGTCAGGAGGCAGAGGAGAAGAGAAAAGAAACCAACAAGCTCAGTTATAACAAAGAAATGTTTCTCTCAGAGGGCTTGTACTGATCAAGCTAAATTTGTTTAATAATAGAAAATAGAAACACCAATGTAAGAGAACGTGTATCAAAAAACATGAGAATGCTATGAAGTATATAGAAATATTCTTGTGTAAGGAATGTTGTACATTTTTTACTTATTAATAAACAAAATATGTAGATGTGTGCATGAATATCGACAAGAAAAATGTAAATATCTTGAAGGAGAATATCACATCAGAGGCAGGTCTATTGTGGAGATATTCATAGTTCCAGCTAAATTCTTCGTATTTTCCTTAAAATCTCAGATCCAGAGCCTGGCGCATATCCTGGCTTTTGGTAGTGCTGTCACCCCTGTGCACCTAGCATTGCCTGCTGGCTAGTGACAGCGTCTCCTTGATGAGCAGGCTGGGGCCAGTCCCAGGCAGCTCCCCTTTCAGCCTGACAGCTGCATATCCCAGGTGGTCTGACATTTGAGATGGAGGCTGTGGATAAGATTGAAGGTGTTTTAGGGGAGAAGTAGGCTGTGAATAACACCAAGACTTCATCCAGATGGAATCACTCATGAGACAACCTGAGATACTCTATTACTGTCCATATGTCTTCCAGGTCTCCAAAGGCCAGACTCCATTGATTTATTAGAAACCCACTATTTATGCTTTTGGCTCATCTCACAGCAGACTACAGTAAAGGATTTATCAGAGATGCTGCTGTTTCTGTCAGTTATTAGAATTTTATATGTTCTTTAAATAAAACAGCCTCCATAAATATCCTAGTAAACATCAGACAATAAAGTAAATATTTGGGGGTGAGATTCAGTGTATTTCCTTTTAATATACACCACCTTTTTACAAGTTTCCTTCTGAGTGCAGCCTCATGGCAAAACCCTTTATAGAATGCACCTATTTTAAGTAAATAAATAAATATGTGACTCCAAAGAAATCCAAATTACAAGATCTAACTATGTGAGTGGTTGTGCTTAAACACAATTTTTCCCTTGCAGATAAAGTTCAGAAGAATTATTTCATTGTTTTACCAGCACAAACAGTTGTTATTAGTGTATCTTATTTATAGATGGTTCTTTGAAGGACTACAGTAATATAGCAAAATATCAGTTATTCCATCACACTGGTGAATTTAATGAACCTGAAGGTGTGTGTTATTTTAGCACTTGCTGTAGCTCCTGTGAAAACCCAGTGGTGCTAAAATCTGTAAACCTGTCATTGCTTAAGTAATAACCTTGTTAAAAGCATCTTCATTTAACTTACTTTAGCTGCTGCAGGATGCAGGTTTTATTTTATCGGTGTAGAGAGTAGGTGTTTCAAACCCAAACCACTTATTGTAAATATAATTAATTGCAGTTTATTAATTTATTCTCAGTGTTATTGCTTTTATTTTAACACTTAGTTTAAATTAAATATTGTCTGGAATCTAGTACCCATTTTCAATTTTTTACAAACTCTGAATTTATATTGAATTTCTGTGGTTAAGAGAGTAAATTTTAGTCTGCACCAATGAAAATGTTCATTTTCATCTTTACTACTCCTTTATGTGAAGCACAACAGCCTCTTCCCCTCAACCCTGCTGTATACAACATGGATGGAAAAAACAGAGTACATTTTCGTTAATCTACTTGGAATGGATTTGAGTTTATTCTTGCCTTTAAAAATCTGAAGAAAATTGCACATTGGTAGGTGTTCAGAATTATCAATTGATTTCTACAAGAACATATCTATAATTATTGAAATTCTGGCAATAAAAATGGAAAGCCAGGCAAGGCACGGTGGCTCACGCCTGTATCTCAGCATTTTGAGAGGCCAAGGCAGGCGGATCACCTGAGGTTGGGAGTTCGAGACCAGCCTGACCAAAATGGAGAAACCCTGTCTCTACTAAAAATATAAAAAATTAGCCAGGCGTGGTGGTGCATGCCTGTAATCCCAACTACTGGAGAGGCTGAGGCAGGAGAATCGCTTGAACCCGGGAGACAGAGGTTCTGGTAAGCTGAGATCATGCCATTGTACTCCAGTCTGAGCCACAAGAGTGAAACTCTGTCTCAAAAAAAAAAAAGTCCTTCCTATTCAGAACTCATTGAAAAGGGAGAGAGAGAGAGAAAGGAGGAAGAAAGAGAGAGAATAAGAGAGGGAAAGAAAGAAAAATAAGAGAGAGACAGAATGAAAACAGATAAAAACTGTAATTTGTATTTACAGTTACACCCTTAAAGCAAAACAAACTTTCCTTAATTACCTGGACAGGCCAACAGCAGGGTGTGTAATAAATGCTATGTGTTATCAATCACTTTGAAATCCTTGGCCGACTGCAATAATTGTCAGTGAATGCTGATAGGTGTCATATAACCACACCTACAAAAAGCATTATGAAAGGTGTTGGTGTCCAACCACTGTTTCAATGCTGAGTGAAATTAGTTAAACAAATACTAGCCTGAGTGGTAGATTAAGATTTATATCAAATTTATTTTCCCTAAAAGATATCAATAAAATTGCAGAATAGAAATTTTATAATAGTCCCATGTGAGAGTAAATTGAAACTTTCAAGGTCAGTTTGTTTAGGAATCTACTATTGTTAATAAAATATTTTTATAAAATCATGAAATTTCTTTGTATTTATGTTAATGTCTCAGAAAGTTGACTAGTCAATGTTGTTTATCTCTTTAAAAAATCTCCAATTTAACTTGAATTTTGGTGCTTTAAAATATAATAATCAAACAGATTGATTATTACAATATTCAAGACATTTTTTGTAAAATAAAAAAGTATAATACTGATATTTATCATTCATTTCCAATCCTTTAATTATAATGTTGATTTTAAATTTGGGGGTGGAGGAGGTAAAGAGAAGACATATATCAAGAACTAAAGCAATTTCTTGGGTTATCTTTAAAGTTAAAAACAATACTAACGAAACATTGCTCTCCATTATTTTTGTTTTTATGATAATTTTTAGAGTTATTAAGGCTCAGATTGTTTGAAGCATGGATTATTCAAATAATATGGGTTCTTAAAATATGTAGTGACAAAAACATTTTAAAATTGTATACATATAATTTCTGTAATTATCAGTCTTTTTGTAATGTATCTACTTTCAGAAACTTATTTTTTTGTAATTCAGTTAATGTTTGTATGCTTTGAACAAATGGCATTTTAAATCAGAATATTAAACAACCCTGTTAATTTTTGTTTGGTCTGACAGTTAGTATAGTTTCTAAACAATAGCCGGACAAGAGATTATATAATTGTATCACTCAATAAGATACACTTTAAATATATATTAAAGTTAGAAGAATTTAATGAAATTCACACTGTATCAAGGATTTTTTTAATTAAATCTATTGGTTGTTAGTATCTGTGAACTCTTAAGAATAAACACCTGCAGTGTTTTATTATGTAAAAAGGTGGTTTAATTGCATCATATTTATCACAGACAAATCAAGCCCTATTCAGAAGATAATAATGACACAGTAATTGGATCAGTAATTGGTTCAGGATGATTCAATATTGTACTAATAATCATAAATACTGCTGTCTTCTGCTTTGATACAGGGCTGACATGCTAATATAGATTGGATTTGCAGCAATAAATATTAGTGAACTGGATCTATTATTAATGTCTGAATCCTTAGTTTGGCTATGCTAGCCAGAAACAGGTACAAAACAGATGTACCACTTGAAAACATATGTATTCCAAATTATAATATGAATTTAGTCACTGTACTTTGTTGGCTTTTCTTAACCAGGGTATCTTTGAAATGAGTATCTTCAAAATATAGAAAGGGAGAGGAGTAGAAATAAAGAATGTTCTTCACTTTCCTTATGAAAATGATCATTTTGTGGGAGTAATATAGTTTTTACATTTGATTGAGCCAAGTTGCCATGGCTGATGTGACATGATGACCTGGTGGGCAAAATTATTCACGTGCCAGTCATGTAATGATGGATAAGAAAATCATTCCCATTACCACACTGTGTTCAGCAGACACTTGGCGGTTAAACAGAACTATTTCTTAGCCAGTGTGGTGGCAGCCTTTCACTGAGAGCCAAAGGAGGGGGAGGCTCATTATAAAGGAAACAATGATCCTTATTCACTCAACATGGAAACCTGCCTTACAAGGGCACATTGGACAGCTCTGGGCTGGAACAAAAATGGCATATTCCCTTTTATCAATGGAACAGAAACCCAGGATCAACATGCCTGGCTTGGAATGCTGCCTACTGGTGAGAGAAATGGATATATTCAGGCATTTGTTTATTTATGATAATTTCTGTGTATGAGGGGAGGGTGCTTACTGTCTACCCCCACCCAGCCCTGGAATTGGCTTATTTTGTGGACGTAAAGAGGGGCAACTCCCAAGTGCCAATAAAGAACCTAATTATGCAGTTATAACTCTAAAGTTGTAAAACCAATTAGAAGTATATTATTTACCTTGAAATGGGAGAAAATTTTTTCCATTATTCTTAACTAAACATAGCATAATGGTATGCACAAAATCTCTGCACAAGACTAAAAGAATGCCATGAGGTATGGAACTGCTGCTTTCTGGCAATGG
Organism: Theropithecus gelada; assembly: GCF_003255815.1. NCBI lineage: Eukaryota > Metazoa > Chordata > Mammalia > Primates > Cercopithecidae > Theropithecus > Theropithecus gelada. The sequence continues at coordinate 24,327,242 of NC_037680.1, read as the reverse complement.
ACCCCAAACATAAGTGACGCATTTCCTAAGAGCAACCGCGAGACTGATGGGATCCCTACAGAAGATTTTGGTTATCCTGTAACTCATCTCATGCCTTGGGATTTTGTTCGTTACAAATTGAGAATTTGAAATGGAGTTTATTCTCCAAAGGTCATTATAAAGAAAATGAATATAAAGCTTACCAAATCTATGATTTATACAAATGCTCAAGGATGAGTATTGAATTCTTTCATATAATTTATCTCTGTACTAATTATTAAAGAACCTTTGAAGGTAGGCAGAGAGTCAAGTGATTACTTTCTCATTGCCAAAGTCAGCCAGGAAGCACCAGTCGATGAACAGTGTGTTGGAAGGAAAAAGAGCCAGAGAATACTGTATCAGTGAGATTTTGAACAACCCAGTGATTCCCATTCAAGGGAATGGGCTTCAACCTATTCTGGTGTTCTCAACACTCCCTCCTTATGCAAGGTATGGATGCCACAATTTTCCCAGCATAAGCTCGGTTGATTCTCTCTAATGGCATCTATGTTGGCCCTATTTTCTACATAGGCATAGAGGGATGTCTTCATCATTTGCAGGAGTCTGGGGTTACTGCCAAGGGCAGTGATCCAACTACACAGGCAAGGAAAACAGATAATCTATTTCGCTTCCTGAATCAGCACTGCATCCAGTAACACCTGAGCAGTGAAAATCCTGTGGTGTCTTCATTCAAGAGCCAGGAAATTCCACGTGTTTGTGGAATCAAGTTCTCTCCTAAGTGGAGTGACTGTTTATTGTTAAGTATCCATGAACGGAAATCTGCAGTCAAATAGCAGCCAGGCAGTCGCACGTTCACCATGGATCTACGCCCCAGTGGCTCCAGCTCTGAACCAACTGCTCAGGAGTTATATGATAACTAATTCACCGGGTGCTATGTCTCCCTGAAATTCTACATGTAGTTGAGGTTCACTGGTTTAGTGACGTGAATGAAGGGAATTTAGTGTACTTCAAATCTCTCATTACACCTTAATTAGGACCCCAGCTAGAAATATCAATGTTTGAACAACTGTAGCAGACAAGGTTTCTTTTCTTTCTTTAATCACATATTGTAAAGCAGATTGAAGTAGTTTATCAATGTTTTCTTCTTTTGTTTTTCTCCCGATTGAGAATCTATAGCCAAATAGATTAACCTAAACACTAACGCTGTGGTTTTTCAGTTTTAATCCTTAGCTCAGTCAGCAACTCTCAGTCAGAGAAATAAATGGTAACAGTTACTATAGAAAATATGCTATTAAGAATCAGCAATTTCATAATTGTTTTTTATTGTCTTTTGTTTCTGTGTTTTTATGTTTTTTTAACAGAAATCATGCCACTGAAACAAATTATACCCTTTTTTATTTGTTAGTAAATTTCCAGATTTTTTTAAATTCCACATTCATTTTGATCTTAAAAACTTGTCCTAGAACCAACAATTACCAGTGATCTTAACTTGGGGCACCTGTGTAAACTCCACTGCAATAAAGCTTTATTGTAGGAAACTCATTTTAATGCATGTAGCATCTATACCATAAATAATTTTAAAAATTAGCTTGTAGGTGTCAGTATAGTAACAGTCTTTATAGCAAACTAGGTGAAACACCTGATTTTACCTATTTATTTAAATATTTACCTTCCTAACACATAAGTTTACAATATATTTCTGATTAAAACAAAATACAATTAAACTACAACTTTAAAAATCCACCTTTAAATCAAAGAATGAAGACAAACAATACTAAAATTTAATCTCTCCTTTGGGGCAGGAGACAGCTTACAGGTCTAGTCAGCCAACTAAATGACAGTCAGAAAAGATCATGTGACGGGGATCTAAAAACTAATTAATCTCCATAAAGCTGTAAGTGAGGTAGGTAGGATGACTTGAAATCTGATTACATTATCGCATTTAAGGGAAGAAAATGCAGCATGTATTTTTCATGTTGATTTTAACCACCTGAGCCCATAATGACGTTTTGTACCTTGAAAGAAAACTCATCTTTCATCCGTATTTAAAAAGAACTACAAAGATGCTACTATCATTAGTACTTGATTTACACGTTTGGTATAAATACTATGAAAACGAATCATGTTGGATGCCTTTATAAAGTTTTTCAGGAATAAGTAATTCTTTGAAAAGTAGATTCACTGTAAAAAGCTAGCCATAAATCCAAAGATTAAAAGAAATTGACAAAGATATTTAAAGGAAATAATAATTTTACCATTCCCATCCCTACCTCCATAAAAAGCAAATGATTAGGTAGTATATTTTGGCTATTGAACATTTATGGACTGAATTTTTATTAGTTCTAAAGTTAAAATGCTATTCAAAATAATTCCAAAAATTGATTAAAATATTATATTCTCTATAGCTTCCATTATTCTAGTCACACACAACTCACGTAAACAGTGTGAATGTTAGAAGGATTCATTCAGAACTCCATGAAATTGTACTGAATATTTCACATCGAATTTTTTTTCTATTGTTTTAATATTTAAGTAAAAAAAATTTCCATAATGATTCTTGGAACTCTGCCTTACCTGCAAGAGAAGAACAAGGAGTCTAGAATAAAAATTTGAAACATTACATTGGAATGCCCTAAAAATAATCCTTATTAGACAGGAATGAGTCCTGAAGGGAGAGAGTGTGTATGTGTGTATGTGTGTGTGTTTGTGAGTATATTTTGTGTGTGTGAGTCTATGTGTATGTCAGAGAGACAAGAGAAAGAGATTTGGCGTTCTAGTAATAAACATTATTAACCACAGATTATGTAAATCTTACTATGCAAAAATATCATTTAAGAAAACATTGAAAGTGCTATATCTGAGTAGAAACTCAAGCCAGAAAAAAATATTGCTGGCAGGTAATTTATCATATATCGAACACAAAGGGAAGATGACAAAATATATTCTATAATTTGTTTTATGAAAATGATAATTATTTTTCCCATAATAATATTAACAAATGTGTAAGGAGACTAGATCATAAAAATAGAGTACTTCTCACTGAAGATCTGAAAGCACTTTATAGATGAAGGGCTTTTTTCTGCTGTATTTTACATGAGCAAAGTTTTCATGAATTAAGATATATTCACTATTTTAGGACAAAAGTATTATTTTTCATTTTGGCAAAAATAATAAAGGCTACTCAATTTTTCCCAGTGTGCAAACTGCAGAAGAATCTCAAGGGTAGTGTCATTTGAGATTCAAAAGACAAGACTTTTCCCCTTCATTTCTCTGTTCTCTACTCCCGTTAAGGTGAATGTGCAGGCATACAGAGAGGTGCACGCCCGGAGATATGCTCCTGTGCAGAGTCAGATGAGGAGAGGCTGGAAAGCTCTAGAGGTTGTTGAACTGGGCAAAGTAAGAGAAAACCCCCAGGATATCTTTTCAGGAAGGGGAGCCACTCCATCTTTTCTGACCTCTGCCTTCACACCCATCTAATCTCTTCTATATCCCTTCCTATTATCCTCTATCTTTCCACTTTACCCTTTAGATACAGAGTATGGAAAACATTTTCCCTGACCTGAATAAGCACTCACCAGAAGCTACTTCCTGAAGTCAGTGAATATTTTTAGACCTTAAAAAGCACTGCTATTGTAACTTTCTGACTATGAGTGATATTAGTTAAAATATTATCACAATTATTTAGGATTAAGTTCCTACTGCTTACATATCTCAGGTATATATTTCCAATCATTGATGATTTAAAGCATTAAGAGAGGACTCTTACCAATAGATAACTAATAAATATCCATGGTTAAAGCTAAAAGGAGGTAACACAAAAACTATGACACTGTAGTGTATTCTAACAGTTTGTGCCAAGAATTTATAAAATGTTCTATGTATGAAATAATTTAGAAAAAAATCCTTTTAAAATTATTCTATAGAATGTTTAGTGGGATGCAGGGGTATACCTGAGGTACAAGATATCATTCCATCAAATGCTAAATTTTAACCGGAATTGTGGTCTATCATATAATGAATCACAAATGTGTGATCATTTCCACCAACTGTGTACTGCAGAAAAATTTTATGAGCCTATACACAGTCAACATAATCAAATAGACAAAGCTTGTCACTCAAGGTTTTTTTTAAAAAAATAGATTAAAAGGAAAAAAGAAAATGAAGCAGTCAAAGGAAAAGCTGATGTAATTCACAACTCTTATACCTTTCTCTAAACTTTTACCTTTACTTGTGATATTACAGAACTACTCAGCCATTTTAGAAATTCTGAGATCCAAAATGTGTCAACAATATAACATACTTTATAAGCTGCTTTAAAGTACACCCTCAAAAACTTACTTTTCTAAAGCAGTAATTTGTATACGTAGTATAAATTGTCAACCCTTCTGCAATCTTAAGCCAAATTTTGTTTTGGTTGTGACATTTAGGTTCCCTCTTTCTTTTCTTCTTTTATTTCCTTTCTGTCTGACAAGGTATTAGCTAACACATCTAAATTTTAGATGTAAATTGAGACCTAGTGTGACAATTGAGAGACAGGTTTATGAACCACCAGCACTCCTAATTGGTAGTTTGATTTGAGTGTTTATTTCTTTATGCACTTATTTACTTATTTGTTCATTTACTTATGGATAGAACATTAGATAAAAATCCATTTGAAAATACTTTAATGAGAAAGATGGTGAGCAAATTCTCCTTTAATATAAAAGCCACTTCAAGTATTAATCATGATTACAGAAAACTCCCATTGTGACAGAATATCATTTAACTTCCAAAAACTAGAGGCAGTAACAGCACACAGTTTTTTAAGCTCTGCTATGGTAATAATTTTGTGTAACGAAATATTGTACAAACTAATCTTTGAAAGAGCTTAAATTACCAATCAAATGTACATAACCTATTTCATTTGTTAGGGTCTTGATTTTATATATTATTTTGGCTTTGTTTGAACAAATACACTTGGCCATAATGAAAATAAACCTGCTGAAGTCTCCGAGGTCTGAAACAAGATATAACACATTTCTGCACCACGGGGTGGGCTCATGGGATACCTACTGAGAAAATGCATGCCCACTGAGCATGCCCAGACTATTAAAATGAATTGACATGTTAATGCTGACAGGAAAAGAGCACAAGAGAGCTTGCTAAATTACTGCTCAGTCAGGCACTAGGAATTCCTGAGTGGCTAAGTCCGGAGCAAAACCCACAGCAAGCACAACAACAACAAGAAAACTTTATTGTCAAATGCTCCCAAACAAACAAACACTAACAGGGTTGTCATGTTAGTAATCCACCTACCCATAAATCATACGGATTTTAATCATACCTGCCACCTTAGCTGCTTATCCCCAGAGAAATTGTTTTCTTTTTGCTCCCTCCTTCATTCGCTTTCAATTATCTGGAAGCTGTTTCGCGTGTTTATTTATTTATCTAAAGTTCACATACAGTATGCACGCACAAATTTTCTCCAGGGGTCTGGGACCAGGCAGATCATACACAAGGATGCAGTGGCGCGAAGCAGCTAACAGCTCAGATGAATGTACTCCGTCTCAAAAACCTGCTTTGGACCATGATGACAAGGAAAGGGGAGGACAGAAAGTAATTTGTGTGTGTACAATGATTGATTATGGTTTAACATGTAGGCATTTCACCTTAAGACCACTCTAGGTAGACTTAAAGAATGATGGAACAGGAAGTCCATCTGGTTTTTGATAAGCAAAGAAGAAAAAACTGCTTTTGCACATTTAAGTCATTAGTTCTATCTTCTACAGAGGTGGAATAAAGTGTATTTGCTTTTAAACACATATATTTGATCAGTCTACTTCCTGCATCTAATAATTGTTCAAATTCTTAAATGTTAGGGTGAACATAAATAAGTGACTTTCAGAACTGGGCAGACAGAGAGGGAGAGAAAGGAAACTACATGTTTCATATGAAATTATCCAATCTTGCCATCATGTTGTCTTATTCCCATAAACAACTTGAGAAAGCAATACCAATTTGGCTACTCAGGAAATAAGTAGTGCACTGTTCATGACCTTTACTCAGCTCCAGGAGGTGAAAGAGTAGCATAGATGCATCATGATGTCCCTGTTCTTTAGACACAAAAATCATTTTCATGAGACAAAAGTGGGTCATAAATAGATGTTAGGGGAAATTCAACAGAGAACTTTTGCTTTATTATATCTGTCAGATTAAAGGGTTTTTGATCCTCTGTGTGAGTGTGAGTGTGTGTGTGGTGTGAGTGTGCAAGTTGTGATGCCTTTTATGCATATTCTGATCTATACTTGCCATGCTGTGTATTAGCTCCATCTCTAAATACGATCTGTTTAGAACACCCAGAGAAATGAAAAGGATCACATGGAGTTTGACATTTTGCAAAATGAAAGAATAATGGATTTATTATATTGTATGTTTTTTTCCTTTTAATAAAAATGTCTAACTGACCCTTGGGAAGCTGGGCTGGAAGTTTAGAAGTCTGAATCATTTTTCTTCTTCTTTATACTAAAACAATATAAGAATGTAATTTCTTCAGTTTCATTTTTTTTGATATTTTGGTAAATTTGAGTTATTCTCACTCAAAAATCATAAACTAAATAATGGACATTTATCCTTAAGTAATTTGTGTCTTATATCGACTTAGAATGTTATATTCATATGCCCAGATAATCAAATCCCCCTACTTTATTTGCTTTTACATTTTCCTTCTTATGATTGTGACTATGGACATGCCACAAAATACAAAAAGCATTTGGCCTTTGACCTCAAGTCTGAACAGATAAATAATCTGTATCATATTGGATAAAAAGTTTTAGTCTTCCAAACTTAAATACATATTTCTGAGTGGAATATAAATCATTCAGTCACACTTCATAGATACTTTATTTTATATACCTATCTTTTAGAATTTCTTACCATAATATTATATTTACTCTTCCTTTAAAATTTATACTCATTAATCTATTCAACAATTACTTATTGAACATTTAATATGTATCAAGTAGATACCACATCAGAGTATTTTAGGTGACATATCCCTTAAGTGGTACATAGAGCTATATCTATCTCATTTCAAAAATATACCATCAAAGTCTAAAATTAGATTATAACTATACATGGTTTAGATGCATCAAAATATCCAAAAGGTGCCCATAACTTTATATCAACAGAAAATGGCCAACAGGAGTTTGGTTGTCCAAGTCTCTATTGATCTCTCTGCATCTAATGAGTGAGAAGAGAAGGTAGCCTAACGCAGAATATAGAGCGGCACAGAATTGTAAGAATCCCCATAAAGACTGAGAAGGAAGAGTCAGAGAGGTTGATGAACTTAGGAGAATGTGAAAAGGAAAGAGAATATTTCAGGAAAGAGAATGCAAGGCTGTCCAAATGTCAAACAAATGTCAACTAAAAAGAGGCTTTGGTTTAGTAAAAAGATGTCATTGTTGACGTTGCAGGCCTGGTAGAGTGGGAGTCCAATTGCAGTGACTTTAGAAGTAAATAGAAGAAAATGAAAAGGCAACCAGGGCGAAAAAATATATATTTTAAAGAGTTTTTGCAGTGACGGGGAGAACAGAGAGATAAGGCTGTAGCTAGAACAGGGATCTGAGGTGGATGGAGGCAAGTGTTCAGGGACACCACGCTATAACTACTTACAACATAGTTCGTGTCTGGCTGTCTCTGGAGTTGTGCAGTGCACAGACAATGGAGCTTTATAAGGTGGCACTGTTATTTATTCATTTTCAAAATAATGAAACTTTGAGAGAGAACTTTGTTATGTTTAAGTGCTTATGCAAAGTGGCCAATAGTGAAAAACAAAGACTAGAGACATGGGGAAAGAAAGAGAGATTCAGAACTAGTGTAACAAGGGATTGGCCACAGGGGCACGATGAGGTATCCCCCCACCCTTTTCTTTTTTTTTTTTTTTTTTAAGTTAAGTGTGAATTCAGGTCAGTTGTGTCACCTACAATTCTTCCATGGATGTACACGTGGCCAGGGTACATAAAACAGCCCTGCCACACCCTCACCAAGTCACTCTTTACCATTATAAATTTTGTCTTTTATACTATCAGCATGTGACATTACTTATTTGAAGTAGGAACAAGAAACTCTATTTTTCACTATTGTACCCCTAGCTCCCAGAATACTGCCCACAGGAGGTGCTCAATAAATATTTATGGATTTTTCAGTGATTTTATGATACAATTATTTGTAAAATTGTGCTATGTTCTTGAAGAGGATATTATTGTTTGTCCAAGCAACAGCAAATTCTCCTTTTTCTCATGTTGTTGGATCTAAATTTTATTAACATGTGTTCACTTCTTCCCCAGCAACTCAGGAGAATCATAGTTGGTCTTAGCAGCTTGTGACTGTTTTATCAGTCTGCCTGCCGGGGAATAATTTTATGGTGAGCATGTGACCCAGGACTGGCCAATGAGATATAGGAAAGGATTATCTTAGGGAACTCTAGGAAATGTTTCCTTACTGATAAAAAGAAACAGTAAGAAGAAATAGCTTCTCATTTTCTGCTCTACATCATTTTATCTTTATTTTATACCTGGATCTAGGGCACCCATCTTATAAGCATGAAAAGAGCCAGTGTAAAGAATAAACTAACTTGCTTTAGTAGAGAAGAAAGATTTGGGTTATTGAACAAGTTAACCATGACTTTCATTTACTCATGCATCTGAGTAGCAGTCCTACCCCATGACGTGTCAGGAGACAGTAGAGATGACTGCCATAATCTCTAATTTCAGAAGCTTACAAACTCCTGACCTTGAAAACAACATGTCCATGTACAGGTGAGAGGACACAAAAACAGATTAACAAACAAACACGTATTTGTAATCTAGAGGCTTGCCTGAGGACAGGCCCACTTAGAACTTGATTGAAGATGTTGAAAGAATTCATTTTCATGTGACTCTGAGACTCATGGCAGGGTGCTTATGCAAAATCAGCATCATAGAGAGATTTCCAGCAGGACAGTTCTTATATAATGTAACATTATCTTGGGAGTGATGTTCTATCACCTTGTATATATTCTATTAATTAGAAGCAAATTACCAGCCCTACCCACACTCTAAGGGAAGGGATTATACAGAGGCATGGAAGTGAAGACCTTCAGGGCCATTTTGGCTTCTGTCTACTGCAGTCTACCCTCTAGCCACCAACGATTAATGTCTCTCCCACATGCAAACTAAATTCACCCCCTCCCAAATTTCCTGAGTCTCATCCCATTATAGAACCAGCTCAACATTCAAAATCTCATCATTTAAATCAGGTCTAGGTAAAAATGAGGTTTCTGGCGATAATCTGTTAAGTATAGCTAGCTCCTGAGGCACGATTCCTCTCCATCTGTGATCTTGTGAAACTAAAGACACAAGTTATCTGCCTTCAACAAACTCAATATAAATTCGTGGGACAGACCAAAAATAACATCTATAGACAGTCCAGTTCAAAAAGGGGGGAAATGAAAGATAAAAGGGAGTCACTGCTGCATGGCAGATATCCAGCCAGGCAAAGGTTTGATTTCTGGAAGAGGTTTCGAGACCTAAGGACAATTCTGTGCGGCTCTAGGCTCCTCCTTCTTGGTTCTTGGTTCTGCTTTCTGAGTCACCCTTCTTTTTTCATAAAAGGTAGCAGCTGAGTAGTTTTATCAGTATTTCCTGCCAGTAGAATTTTGGGAGTTTGACAGCCTCCTTTCACATGTACTCTGTCCTTTTTAGTCCAAGCTGGTAGCACCTTCATTGAAACAATTATCTCAAGTACTTTGTGGGTCTCCTGTGGATTTTAAAGGGGTTCACTCCATTAGACAAAAGCCAGGCCCACAGATCTTTTTGAGTAAATCCCTTCTCTTCCTTGGCATCCTGCTAAAATCACTAAAGCACACCACCATTTACTCAGTGGAATCTTTACGGTTTGACTGGGAGAATCTGTGAGGCACAGCCTTAATCTCTTGAAAGAGGCCTTTGCATTATTGAATACCCTAACCTTTTAATCTTTCCGAGGCTTTAGTAAAAGACTGTAGAGTCACATCCTCTGCTTTCTCTCCAGAGCAAGATTTCTTGACAGCGAATCCCTTAATTTTAATTTTTTTTTTTTTTTTTTTTTTTTTTTTTTTGCCATCTGGAGAGACTGAGAATTTTCAAAATCATCAAGTCCTGGTTCCTTTTTTTAGTAGTTCTGTCCTCAATTTATCTCTCTTCTCTCACATTTTACTATAATCAGCAAGAATAAACAAGGCAGCACCTTCAACACTTAGCTTGGAAATCAGCTATATGACCACATGCATCACTAAAAAGTTCTGCTTTCCGTGTAACCGTAGGAGACAATTTTGCTAATTTTTCTGCCACTCTATGACAAAGATCCTTCTTCCTTCAATTGTCAATAAAATGCTCATCACTTTATTTTTCAGCTCTCATTGACAGTGTCCTTAATATCCAGGTTTCTGTTAATAATCTGTTCAGGACTAGGACTTTTATTTTTATTTATTATTTATTATTTTTTTAAAAAATTTTTTTGAGACAGAGTCTTGCTCTTTCTCCCAGGCTGGAGTGCAGTGGTGCAATCTTGGCTCACTGCAACCTCCGCCTCCAGGGTTCAAGCAATTCTCCTGCCACAGCCTCCCGAGTAGCTGGGATTACAGGTGCACACCACCATGCCCAGCTAATTTTTTGTATTTTAGTAGAGAGGGGGTTTCACCGTGTTGGTCAGGCTGGTCTCGAATTCCTGAGCTCAGGAAATCCGCCCACCTCCGCCTCCTAAATTGCTGGGATTACAGGCGTAAGCCACCGCGCCCAGCCCTATCGAGGCATTTTCTATTGTGTTTCCCAAAATGTCCCCTGCCTGCACCCACAGCCTGGTTCCGAAGCCACTATCAGAGTTTAAGTATTAGTTTTCCATACTATGTAACAAATTATCACAACCCTAGTGTCCTAAAACAATACATATGTATTACCTCACTATTTCTGCAGGTCAGGAGTCCGGGCACAGCTTGGTAGAGTCCTCTGCTAAGGACTACAATCAAGGTGTTGGCTGTAACTGAGATTCTCATCTGGAGGCTTGACAGAAGAAGAATCAGCTTCCGAGTTCCCTCAGATTGCTGGCAGAATTCATTTTCTTGTACCTACAAGGCTGAGGGAGCTGGCTTCTTGCTGGTCATTTCCTGGAGGCCTCCCTCAGCTCCTTACCATCTGGGCCTCCTAGCATGGCTGCTTCACTTTTTCAGTCAATAAGAGAGACAGAAAATCTCTAGAACAAGACAGGTTATTTTATCATGGACATAATCATGAAGTGATGAAGTGACTCCTATCACCTTTGCTATATTTTATAGATTCGAATCAAGTCAAATTTCCCACCCAAGGGGAGGGTATGATACAAAGGGATAATATAGAAAGGTGAGTGTTAGGAGCTGATTAATGCCCTCTTCCCCACAACCCACAAATTTATGTGTCAAAGCCCTAACCCACTGTACCTCAGAATGTGACTGTATTTGGAGATAAGGTACTTTCGTCTGATGGTTGTATACCCACAACATTCATATATTGAAACCTACTCACCAAGGTGATGATATTAGGGGGTGGGACCTTTGGGAGATGATTAGGTCACGAGGGCTCTGCTCTTGTGAATGAGGCTGCTGTCCTGATAAAAGAGACCCCAGAGAGATGCCTCATCCTTTCACCTTGTAAGGACACATGAGAAGGCATCAACTTTGAAGCAGAGTGAGCCCTCACCAGACACTGACTCTGCTGGTGCCTTCATTTTGAACTTCCCAGTTTCTAGAATTATGAGCAATAAGTTTCTGATGTTTATAAATTACCTAGTCTAAGGTATTTTGTTATATTAACTTAATCAAACTCAGACATAAAGTCTTTAAACAGATAATTAAGTTAAAATGGGGTCATTAGGGCAGGCCCTAATACAACGATGGGTGCTCTTATAAGAAGAAATTAAGAGACAGACAAGTGCAGAAGGAAGACCATGTGAAGACACAGAGAGAAGATGGCCATCAACAAGCCAAGGAGAGAGGCCTCAGAAGCCAACCCTGCTGACACCTTGATCTCAAACTTCTAACCTCCAGAATTATGAGAAAATAAATGTCTGTTGTTTCAGCCACCCAGTCTGTGGCATTTTCTAGGGTCATTGGGGTCACTTTTGAGTCTACTCACCACAACTGAGAATATTATTGGTGGTTTTAAGACAGTGTCCTGAGAAACTCTTGGAGTTTTTACAAGGTATTCAGAGGGCCCTCAGAAGGAGTGGGTGAGAGGAGCTAATAAATGAGACCTTAGGGTTTCCAACTCCACCTCAATGAGTGAGTTCCATTTTTATCTGTTCTATTTTTTGGAATTTCTACCTAGGGAGAACTTTCCAAATTCAAAGAATCTCTATAGTCTTTTCTGATGTGTTCTATCTCAGGAATATATTGCTCTTATAAATTTTATTGATTGTTAAAATAGCACTGAACTTATATTTAGAGCTGAATTCTGATATCCAACCTTATAGAATCCAGGTTTCGAACTTTGAACAAACTCCTAAACACTCTGGATTTTTGTTTTTTCAATCTTAAAATTATGAATTTGAACAAAATTATTCTAAATTTCTTTCTATCTCTTAATTATAGTATTTTCCATATTTTGTTTTTAATCACTTTGCTTCTACTCTTAGGAAGGATAATTCTATATTATAAAAAGGTTGTTTTGCTTGATTAATAATAAGGATTTCTGAGAATTAAAAACAAAATATATTAAAAGTATTGTATATATTTGTACTGAAAAAGAACTTGACACTATTTCTCAGCATTAGCGAGATGTATGAGATTTGTGTTTTGGGCATTGATTACAGTTTTTATTCTGAATTATGTATCTTTGGGAAAGAAAATTAAATTAGTCATAATAGATTGGCTATTTTCATAAGTTCCATGAGTGTAGAAGTATCATAGCCAATTTTAAGAGAAAATATCTTGTATCTTAAACTGCAGTAGTTTTTACCTTTGTATTTTCAGAGAATAATTTAATATTTCTGTAATGTTTCTTTGGTGTCTAATAAAAGCAGGTGACAAATTAGAAAGTGAAAATAAACTTCTTTTGTTTAATTTCCAAAGACCTCATCTGTAATTTTATTGCTTTTAGCCATTTCACTCACTGGTATGGGAATTTACATCAATGAATAATTCTTTTCCCTCACACCTGTTGTCTGAACTTGCTGCCATAGTTAAAAATTTATCATTTTGTTTTAGGCTGTCAAAACTCATCTCAGAAATGAAGTACACATTTACCTTCACTCACCATAACACAGTATTTATTTCCTTTAGGCAGTGGTTCAGAGTTTGAGGTTTGCATGAGGTAAAAAACTTTCAAATGTTCTTTTAATTTTCTGTTGATATCTATTTTGGTTCTTTTGTCTTCAGTTCCTACAGTGAAGGTCCCAGAACAGAACTTAGATGAATACTTAGAAGGCCAAGTTTCTAAACCTATATCAGACTAGCAAGAGATGTTCCCTTCAAATAAGTTCTCTGATGTATGGGAGACAGGCAAAGACTAAATTGACCGTGTTTGCTGAATTCTGCAAGTCCATAGGGGGGCAGAATTCCACCTGCTTGGGATCTTCTACTGGCGTAAACTCAGGGACCAGGCTTTATAAAATGAAATGGGCTGTGAGGGAACAGCCAAAGTGACGGCAGATTGTGTGCTCAATGACCGTATGGTTTTCATTATCTTGTTCTCAAGGAAGAATTCATCCAAAGAACAACCAAATGAAAGCAATGTGTAAACCATGTCAACCCATCTTTGGATGGATGTGCCGCATTTGCTCCATTATCTAGTGGTGATTGTATAAAGGTGGGGAAAAGGGAGAGGAAGTGGGAAAAATGAAGGTAGTACAAAAAGAAGGTGCAGAAGGAGCAAGAAAAAAAGAAATGTGTCAGCCACTCAGCTGTCTCATTACGTAGCTTCCCACACTCACCAAAGATGTAATTCATCCTGCAGGTGCAAACATTGTTGGCTTTCTCATGGACTCTTGACGGATGGACCGGATGCATGTTTCCTTACCCCAGATGCTCTTTAGCAACACCAGCAATGAGATAGGGGATTGCGTGCACCTGAATCAGCACATGCACTGAGTCTTATTTGTCTTATTTCTTAAAAAACCAGTAGTGTTGTGCACAGAGCGACAATAACCAGCCAGAGGAAGCTTTTTTAAATATTAAAAAATGGCCAATCTAAACACTTTTGTAAGTCACTTCTTAATAACTGCCTCTAAGATAAATATGTCATTACTGTCCTGATACTCGTCACCCACAGACTCACTAGTGGACGATTATCAGATCATATGACAGCACTGGACCCTGTAATAAAATTCATCCTCATGTTTTCCACAATATTTTCAAAAATTGAAGATGAATTTTCTACTATAAACTGAGAGAAAACTAGATTTTCAAGTTATCTGAACAGATAACATATTAGAAGTGGGAAGGTTCCTGCTCTCCGAATCAGCTTCCCCTTTCCTCCCCTCCTGGCTCATTAGCTCCCACCAACTTTGAGGATTCCAAGATCCCAAACAAAACTGATTCTTTTCTGGTTGAAGTTCCATTGACTCTTGGCAAAATGTAACTTCCTGGTTCAAAGAAAAAAAGCTTGTAAAAAAAAGCTCACAAGGCTTCTTAGACATCAAATGGGTCTTATGAAACCACATTTTGATGAGCTAAGTGTAAATGAATCAGAAACACATGGATTAAATTTCCCTTGAAATACACATGGGTTTGAAAATTAAGGAAAAAGTGTTTAGCCAAATGTGTTTTGGGTTTCCTTGAACTGAAAACATTTGAAAAAAAAAAAAAAGTCAAGGCATTTGCTAAACCCTAATACACTGTTGTGTTTGCTCAACCCTCCTTCAAACCAACTAAATTTCCACAAGGCTTCCTCCACTCCCCTGTGGTTTGTTTTGTCACCTCTGTCTTGACACTTTACAGACCAAACTCAAGTTCCATTAAAAAACAATAGACCGTTGCTCATCTACTTAAATATGAGGGAGCTATTAAAACACCCAGCGAATCAGAGACATTAAGGGATAGAAATCACCCATTAGGTCATGATTTCTGTCCTGAGGGTTGGAACACATGCACTCACAGCTCTCTAGTGCTTTATCCAGTGCAGTTTTAAATGTCTCAAGTGACAGGACTTCCACCAGCTCCCTTGGGAGAATATTGTGCATCCTAATAGATTTTGCCATTAGGAACTGTGCCTAAGTCTATAACAGAGGTGCAGTGGGATGTCTAGGGTAGGGGGGAGGAATGGTGGATAATTAACTCTTTCACTACTGCCCCATAATCACCTGTAGCATGTTCAGCAACTTTAGCATCTTAGTACTAAAGAATGTGCTATGTGTGTGTGAGTTTCTATTAAAAGAAAATTTGGTTAATTGTGTAAAATTGTGCCAATTTCAGTGCAAAATAAGGCTTCACGAAGAACAGAACCATCACAAAAATACTGTGGTAAGTCATAAATATATTATCTTACCTGATAAATTTTACTATTTCTTAAAATACATGACTTTGAAAGTCTTATGATTTTCACTGATCAGGAAATGTCTAATTAGCACCGACCTGAATCTCAATGCTCATAGTACTTGTATATGTATTCTATTACGTATCTTCTCTCTAAACCACCTTCCTTCTGCTGCCAATATATTTTCTTTAAACCACTTTGCAGCAAATGGACTTATCTCACATTTCTGCTCTCCTCAGGAAAGTAACACATTTGTGAGGAAATATTTGTTTGTCTTTCTAGATGGAAAACAAAACCTTGCTTTCCATATGACTAACATGTTTTTAGAGGTCCTATGGCAGAGTTTACATTTAATTTGCTCCAGTTCTCATTCTACTTACAAATGAGTTATAAGGCACATAATGACTTACATGGCCTGTCATACTGCTACTATGTTAACCTTTTCAAGATTCTGCATTGTGAACAGCTGAGAGGCACACCTCTTCCTTGCCAGTTACTGCAACCTGTAAAACTTAACCAATGGAATGGCAGCAAGAATCAGGTAAGGGGAAATGGGAAGCAACATGACCCTCTTGAGCTCTTTTTAATCTCTCTTGGCTATGGAGTGACTTTTATGTTTCACCTAAACTTGTCATTCCTTTTAAAACGACCATCTTTTTCTCCCCTACCGTGTTCCTTATATTATCTTGCCCCTCTCTGTGCTCGTTTCTGTGGCAGTCATACAAAACGAGGTCCCTGTTGGGGTATGGAGTTCAGACACCGGTATCCAACTAGCTCTCTCTTTCTCTGGTTTTTGTTTTTGTTTTGTTTGTTTGTTTGTTTGCTTTTTACCAATTTTAAGATTTGGGAAGGGAAAGTAGGAATTGAGTTGAATAAGCATTTTTGGTTGTTGCTATACTTACCCACTTGCTTAAAGATACTTTAAATAGTACTTAAATCTGAGGAGTTGCCTTTCGATTACTATATCTTTACCTAATGATACTTATTATTAGCAAATAGAACTGGGTCATTTTCCTCCCTCAATTACACCAAAATGTGAAGTTGCTTTCCCCAGGCTGTATGTATCACTATCAGAGCTTTGGTTTACCATGGTTTTGTCCAGCAACAGATCTAGCATTGTGTTTTTTGGTTTTTTTTTCCTTTGATGTCATAAGTCAATCCTTGTGACCCTTTTAATGCTCTTCTCTGAATTTCTTCTAATGGTTCCTTTTCCTCCCTTGCTTAAACAAATTGCTAATATTTAGCAACTTCTAAATTTTGCTTTCAAAAGTGGAAATTGCATTTTTTAATATTTGTGCTGGTTTGAATTCACATCAAGTTTTGCAAAGCACAGACTAAAACACACATACGCTATTGCCAGTTGGGAGAAACCAGGACCAATAAAGGGGGGAACTACTGTTTATTTTTCTTCCTTGAAAATCATTTTATATTGAAGTGATTCCAAGCAAAGAGTACGAACAATATTCTGAATCCAGTTACTGAGTTCTGTATTCTATTCTGGATTTGTTAAGTTTCTGAGTAAAGGAGTATTTATTTTATCATCTAGAAAAATGCTTTAAATTAGGTTTCATGCTGAAAAAGACAGAAATAATTGGCTCAGTTCTTCACAAAGAGTTAAATTTTGAGATTATGGTAAGCATATGATGCATACTGCCATATTATGCCACTAGCTTGTTTTTTTGATTATTGGCAAAAGTGAAATTAGATTCAGTAATGCATACAGTGTGATGCCTTCGGCTTACACAAACTTAGTAAAGTCTAAAAATCTATCAGAAGGAGCTGTTGGCAAGGCCATGCTCATCTAAGTGTGCATATTTACTTTTCTACTTCTTATATAATGGATCCTTTAAATAAAAGTCACTATGTAGTTCATCTTATTAAGCACATCAAATAAGTCATTGTCTGAACGGGAAATCAAATTCAAGATTTGTTTCTTTAAAGTGATTTTATTCTGTCTTACAAATACATGTTATTTCAAAAGGAGATATTAATAAATCCTTGAAAGCCAACATTTTCTATGCTGTGATCATTCCATAGACATTGAGAAAAAAAGAGAAAATATTTATAAAGCATTTAGTGATGAGTAATTCACAAGGAAATAATTATAAATACAAGTCAAACAAATTGGCAATTGTTTGCATTTCAAATTAGAAATCACATGGAATGAAGCATTGCTCTGATTTGCTTTATGAGCATTTTAGGGAAAGCTCTTCCTACCTACATTGGGGAGACTCACATGGAGGTCTAGCTGATAGAGCATTAGTGTGAGAGTCTGGATTTCATAGTGTCTCCTGGCTCTACCATACCTCGCTGTGTGGCCTCGTGGAATTTATTCTGGATTTTCTGTTTCAGTTTCCTCATCAGTGCAACTGGGAATAAAAAGAAAGAAAAAAATGTTAAAGATATTAATGGTTAAGCTCACTAAACATTTACTAGGACCAAGCCATGTTTTTCTCTAAATGTACTCACGTCTGCTCACCTTCTCAATTCTATATAGTTTTGAGACAATCATGAGGACCTTGCATGTCTACCTAAGAGAAGAGAAAATTCAGTTGAAGAGATCACAGGACTGACCCAGGGTCACTGTGAGTATCAGAACAACCGGATAATGCCTCATTTATAGCAGTGCTCAACAAATATTAATGTGATCCTGTAGCGTTCAACCCAGATTAGCCACAGATGGACTTTCCTTGCTTATTTAACTCCTTAATTGACACTGTCAGCAACATCTGCTTGTTTTCTCCTATATGTAGCATCGGATAGCAAAAAGGTAGAGCTTTTAGGTCTCCTCTAAATAGACATGCTTAAAAACCACAAAATATTCAGACTTGATGCTTAATTGCATTCTCAGCTAATGGAATGAAGAATAGTAAGTGGCTAGGGAAGGAGACAGGTTAGACTATGTGGAGAGAGTCATGCCAGCCCCGAATCTGATATTTGCCCATACACAGGCAAACCAATATTAAAATATGTTACATGAAAATTCATGCATAACTAATGTAATTTATGATCATTCTTTTTTCTTTTTTCTAAGTGGTCTTGCTCTGTCACCCAGGCTGGAGTACAGTGGTGTGATCATATCTCACTGCAGCCTCAGCCTCCAGGCTAAAGCGATTCTCCCACCTCACCCCATCGAGTAGATAGAACCACAGGGCCACACCAACATGCCTGGATAATTTCTTTTTTCTTTTTCTTTTTTTTTTTTTTTTTTTTTTTAAGAGATGGGGTCATCCTATGTTGCCCAGGCTGGTCTCAAACTCCTGGGATCAAGCAATCCTCTTGGCTCACCTCAGCCTCCCAAAGTGCTGAGATTACAGGCATGAGCTACCGCACCCAGACTGGGCTCATTCTTTCCTTAGATTGACCCATGCGTATTTCAGTGAATCTATGCGCAGATAGTAAGAAAAAATAGTGACTTTTATGTAGGGGAGATTATATTATCAGATTTGCTTGGGGATGCCAAACTCACACTCTTTGTCCCCATTCCTGTTAGCCGTGTCCTAGGATTCTTTTTTTTTTCATTCTTTCTTTCTTTTTTTTTTTTTTGAGACAGAGTCAGTTCATAGATGACTGTGCCAAAGACAAAAATTTAACAAATATAACTAAAGAAGATAGGTTTACATATCACTATAACAGCAGTGATTTCCATTTAGTTCAAATTAATATTTTTCATTAATTTTTCTCAGGTTTCAGACCAAATTTTCTTATGTACATACAAAAGTGGAAATGATATCTGCTGATGTATTGGCTGTATTAACAGAACTTTGTAAATGGTGAAATTATGGTAGTTTTATATTCTTTTGATTAGATCCTTCAGAGAAACAAAAAAACAAAACAAAAGACTTAGTTTAGGCATTGCTTCCTCTAGAAAGCCATCTTTGACTGTCTTTGGGACAAGCATTTTTAGAATGCCTTAAATATAGTTCATGGGAAATAAATTCAAGCACTACAGTAGGAAAAGATTATTTGTATATGTATATGTGTGTGTGTGTGTGTGTGTGTGTGTATATATATATATATGAAGAAAGATCCTTCAAATGGACAATTCCCCAAATCAGTATTTTCATACAATTTATAAAATCAAAGTAAAGTTTAGAGTAGTTCACTTTGCTAAAATGAATCAAAATTAAAAATTAAAATTAAAAGTTAAAATTAAAAATAAAATTGGTTTGTAATTATAATATAAATATAAATATTGGTAAAGGAAATTATCATTTAAAAAACACTCTTACTAAATTAAGAAACATTTGGAATGAAATACACTTGAATTGGCTACGGTGCATACATAATTTATAATTTTGTTTCCAAACTCTGAAAATCTCCAATTGAAATAGAAGTATCTGTAGTCAGAATTCATAATTTTTAAAAATTTCTACACTTTAGGACTAACTAAAATACAGAATTTTTCGGATGAAGCAGATGATTAATGATAATTTTATATAAAAATAGCAATACGTATTTTTTCATTGTCCATCAACAAATCAATTTTAGAAATGTTTGAGCCTTTGAAAAGCTGTTTTACAAGTAAGCCTAAATATTCTAAAATATTCTAAAAGTATTGAAACTTTTATAATTTTATATTACTCTTAGAAATCATTTGGAAGGCCTCCCTAAAGTATTTTTTTAAATGAGGGCCCAGAAATTATCATTTTGAATTATCAGTTTTGTAATACAGGATAATGAAAAACAAGGCTTGCAAACAAAAAAGAATTAAAATTTATACTTGTAACGACAAAGGGACAACTGAGAAATTTAAGCAACGAATGTTCAAATAGTGTTCAATATTTACCTTTCTAATTCTAAAATTGTCCTGCAAAATATCCTGACAATTTAATCATGACAACTTTATTTTCCTGAAAAGTGGCCTCTTATGAAAATAGTTTTGTGTTGGCAAAAGTGAATGCAAATGAAGAAAAAAGTCAGTGCCTGTGAAAATATTTAGGTGGAATCATTCATATTTTTACTATTTTTTGCTTGCTTAATTTTATATTTTTAATATGGCTACTAAAAAAATTAAAATTAGATATGTGGCATTACAGTGTTATAAACTGATGCTGGCATAGAACCAGTTTGGTGGTTATGTGATACTTGATTTTTAAAATTGATACTACTTTAATACTACATCCTGCCTGCCAACCCTGCAATTTGCTACTCACTCTTTGTCCTGCTTTTATGTGCATATTTTTATACTCAAGAAAATTAGAAGTCAGAATATCCACTCTTTAGTAGAATTTGCTACTAAATTCTACTTACCAAGTACTTCAGTACCTGTTAACAGATAATTTCCTCATTTAAAATATTATGGTCCATAAAGAAGAGTCAATTAAAGGCATCAATATGTTCAAGTTAACTAACCATGAAAAGAAACTTGGAAGAACTTTGCAGGTAATTTTACGAAAAACTAAAACAAAAGAAAGCCTTTGTGATGATGTTAGCACAACTTTGTAAATCTATTTAAAAACATTAATTTGTATACTAAAATGGGTAAATTTTAGGGCACATAAATTATACCCTAATAAAGTTGTTTCAAAAAAATTAAAAATAAAAACACTGAGAAAGTGTTTTTTGTTTTAGGGACCAAAACCAGTAACACAATATTAGACACAGACACAAACAAACAAGCAAAAAAATAATTAGCCAGGCACAGTGACTCACATCTTTAATCCCAGCACTTTGGGAGGCTGAGACAGGGAGATTACTTGAGGCCAGGAGTTGGAGACTAGTCTGGGCAACATAGTGAAACCTTGTCTCTACAAAAATAAAATAAACAACTTAGCCAGGCATGGTGGTGCACAGTTATAGTCCCAGCTGCTTAGAGGCTGAAGAGCAAGGATTGATTGAGCCCAAGAGTTTGAGGCTGCAATGAGCCATGATTGTGCAACTGCACTCCAGCCTGAATGACAGAGAGAGACTAAAATAAAAATTCAAAAAAGAAAATGGACTAAGGTTCATGAAAATATACCAGAAATAATTGTTCTACTTTTATTTCTTCATAATATTCAATAATAAAATATTTTGTTTTAATGGTTATGAATATATATTTTAAAAGTTTTCCTTTTGAAAATATTTTTTGAATAAGCTAATACTAGTTTATACATAGACCTTTTGTGATCAATACATAAATGTTTTGAAATATGTAAACTTTAATGCTTTTAGCACCCCCTTTTCTATTAAAAGTGTTTAACACATCTGTTTTGGATGATACATTACAGACAGTCCCAGATGTATGATGGTTTGATGCATAATTTTTCGACTTTATAATTTTTTTGACTTTACACATTCATTTCTACTGAACATGCATCACTTTTGTTATACACATACTTTAAGTACCATATAATCATTCAATTTTTCACCTTCAGCTCAGTATTTTTAAAATTATAGGAGATATTCAAGACTTTATTATAAAACAGGCTTTGTGTTAGATAATTTTGTTTAAATGCAAGCTAATGTAAGTGTTCTGAGCACGTTTAAGGTAGACCAGGTTAAGCTGTGATACATTAGGTGGTACATTAGGTGTTATTAAGTGCATTTTGACTTACGATATTTTCAACTCACGATGAGTCTATTGGTGCATAACCCCATCGTAAGTCAAGGAGCATTGTACATGCTCACATTATTTGAGTGACACCTGCAGAGCACTGTTTTCAGATTTTAACAAATGGTAACTCTTTCATCCCTCATTTCAACTTTATGAGGCAGGTTATGATGGGAAAATTGGGGCCTGCAGAAGTGAAGCAATTTTCCCAAGTTGCACAGATAGCAAATGATGACCCCAGGATCTACATCCAGGCAGTTTGGCTCCAAAGCTGTGCCAGTAACCACCAAGCAAATGTCCTCTCGAGTTCTTTGCTTTAGGGGATATGTCTGTGGTCTATATTTCTATGTTGGGTATTTTTGTATTCAGATCACCAGACCCTCTTCTTTCTTCTGGTGGGTAGGTGTAAACCTGGGATTTATTTTCAAATCATTTCTGCATTACTGTTTTGGTTTATTATGTTGCAGAAAGCCTCATAATCACAGCCATATTATTCTCCTGTCTCCTACCCCACCTTCATGCAAACATTTGGAGAAAGCTAAGAGCTGGTGAAATAAAGTAAATGTGTCTATGAATAGCAACCTGAACTGTTACAGTTGCTACTGAGAACTGTGTTATACACATGTAATAATACAGTACCTGCAGTGCCAACTTACATAAACACTTCCACTTTAAAATGACATCTCTTTTCCTAACTTCAGTATCCAAAATCTATCATAACGACGTGGAATCTCATAACGGTAAGATGATACCTAAACAAGAAGCACTTTTAAATGTGAATGCAGTTCTTCTTGGTTTGGAAAATATTACTTTGCCCTCCTCTACTAAAAAGATGGGAAAAAAGAGTAGGATCTATACCTATTATTTCTGATCAAGGGCTACAGTGTATTCAGGGATGTTGTTTTCAGCATTCCATCTTTATCCCTCTTAATTCCACCAGCAAAAATCCTCCCTGTTACCCTCCTGTCAAGCATAGTTCCATAGGTAATCATGGTCAGGTCTATGCTTCATCCTTTTCCAAAAAGGCCTATGGCTCTATTTTATACTGTATTGGTGGTGTTCTGATAGTAATGTTTATTACTTTCCTTCTCTTCCTCTTTCTCCTATTCAAATTCTACTCCTCTCCAAAGATCTAGTTGCAGACCTACCTCCTCAACAGAACTACAGTTGCTCCTTGACTTACAATAGGGCTATATCCCAATAAACCCATAATAAATTGAAAATAGCTAGTCTACCTAACATCATAGCCTGCGCTATTTTACATGTGCTCAGAACATGGGCATTAGCCTACAGTGGGTCAAAATAATATAACACAAAGTCTATTTTATAATAAAGTATTGAATATCTATGAAATATACTGAATACTGTACTGAATTATGATTTCTACTGATGTATATGGCTTTTGCACCATCATAAAGTTGAGAAATGGTATATCAAACCATCATAGGTTAGGGATCATCTGTATTTCAATGCCCATGATTTAATGTTAGGGATCATCTGTATTTCAATGCACATGATTCAATGTTAAGTTCTAATAAAACTTATTGCCTATATCGTATCACATAAACTGATTTTACATGTGTATATTTTGTATATATAGATGTACATATACGTATATACATATATGTATATATACACACATGTATGTACATACATATATAAACACACACATATATATATTTCATATATAGGTTCATGTTTTTCTTGTTTTGTTTTATATATATATAGTTTCATGTTTTTCTTCTTTTTCCCCAGTAAACTGTGAACCTTTTATGGAGAGGGATTGTATCATGATTTGTCTTCCTCTCCAGCTACGCTCCTTATACGGTTGATAGATAGTTGTATACACTTAAAGGGTTTCCTTTTCGTTTGATGGGTTTTAAGGTATTTATTTATAAGAAAAGGGGCTCAGCACCAATGGAACAGAATAGAGAAACCCGAAATAAATCCATACAACTACAGCAAACTCATTTTCAACAAATGTGCCAAGACATACATTGGGAAAGGACAGTCTCTTCAATAAATGGTACTGGGAAAACTGGATATCCATATGCAGAAGAATGAAGCTAAGACCCCTATCTTTCCCATCTATATAAATCAAATCAAAATGGATTAAAAGACTTAATCTGAAACCATAAACTAGGAAATTATGAAAAGAAAGTGTTGGAGAAACTCTCTAGGACATTGGATTAGGAAAAAAATTTCTTAATACTTCACAAGCACAAGCAACCACAGCAAAAATGGACAAATGGGATCACATCAAGTTAAAAATCTTATGCACAGCAATGGATACAATCAACAAAGAGAGACAATCCATAGAATGGGAGAAAGTGTTTGCAAACCATCCATCTGACCAGAGATTAATAATCAGAATGTATAAGGAGCTCAAACAACTCAATAGGAAAAAAATTACAATAATCCTATTTAAATATGTGCAAAAGATCTGAATAGAGATTTTTCAGAAGAAGACATACAGATGGCAAAAAGATATATGAAAAGGTGCTCAACCTCATTGATCATCAGAGAGATGCAAATCAAAACAAGAAGATATCATCTCAGTCAAGGTAAAATGGCTTTTATCCAAAAGACAGACAATAATGAAACTGGCAAGGATGTGGAGAAATGGAACTCTCATACACTGTTGGTGGGAATCCAAATTACAACAGCCACCATAGAGAACAGTACAGAAGGTTCTCAAAAAACTAAAAATAAAACTACCACATGATCCAGCAATCCCACTGCTAGATATATACCCAAAAGAAAGAAAATTACTGCTTCTGCACTCCCATGTTTATTGCAGCACTATTCACAATAGCCGAGATTTAGAAATAACCTGTGTTCATCAACAGGCAAATACATAAATAAAATACAGGCTGGGCACGGTGGCTCACGCCTGTAATCCCAGCACTTTGGGAGGCCAAGGCAGGTGGTTCACAAGGTCAGGAGATCGAGACCATGCTGGGTAATACTATGAAACCACGACTCTACTAAAAATACAGAAAAAAAAAAAAAAAAAAAATTAGCCGGGCGTGGTGGTGGGCGCCTGTAGTCCCATAGTCCCACCTACTCGGGAGGCTGAGGCAGGAGAATGGCGAAAACCCGGGAGGCGGAGCTTGCAGTGAGCTGAGATCTGGCCACTGCACTCCAGCCCGGGCGACAGAGCAAGACTCCGTCTCAAAAAAAAAAAAAAAAAAAGTACAGTACCTATACACAATAGAGTACTATTCAGCCAAAAAAGAAAAAAAAAAAAAAAAAGAGATTCTGTTATTTGTAATAACATGGATAAAAGTAGAAGACGTCTAATAAGTGAAACAAGCCAGGCATGAAAGACAAACTTTGCATGTTCTTACATACTTGTAGGAGCTAGAAATTAAAACAATTGAACTCACGGATATAGAGAGTAGAATTATGGTTGCCAGAGGCTGGGAAAGATAGTGGGGGATGGGGGGTGAGAAGGAGAATGGGTACAGTCAATGGGTACAAAAAAAAGAGAATAAATAAGATCTAATATTTGATAGCAAAACAGGAAGACTACAATCAACAGTAATAATTGTGTATATAAAAATAACTAAAAGAGTAAAACTGGAATATTTGTAACACAGAAAATGATAAATGCTTGAGGTGATAAATACACCATTTATCCTGATGTAATTGTTATGCATTGCATGCCTGTATGAAAATATCTCATGTACCCCACAAATATATACATCTACCATATACTCATACAAATTACAAATATATATATATTTATTTATTTGTAATATATATATATATATATATTTTTTTTTTTTTTTGGCGACGGAGTCTCGCTCTGTCACCCAGGCTGTAGTGCAGTGGTGCAATCTCAGCTCACTGCAAGCTCTGCCTCCCAGGTACAAGCGATTCTCCTGCCTCAGCCTCCCGAGTAGCTGGGACTACAGGTGCCCACCACCATGCCCGGCTAATATTTTGTAAAAAAATAAAAAAATTTTAAAAGATAAAAGGGGCTTGGCATTATGATACTCTTTATCCCTAATTATTTGCAGTGTAGAATATAGAACAAGTTATTCCCATATTCCAAGTTGTACTTTAAGTCCTATTAAAAGCACTATTCCATGAGTCCTAAATTCCACCAGGCCTAACTTCTATCCATATGTGCTGCAATTACACTGGTACTTAGTCATTAACACTCCTGTTCCTTAAGGATATAACAGTCATTGTCCAATATGTTGATTTAAAAGGCAACAACCTGGATCAGATTTCACTATGGCACATCAAAATGCCAGACACATGGCGACATCATACAAAATTCAACCTTATTCATTAGCCAATCAGCATTTACATTTCCTTTAACTTGAGATCATATTTGTGGCAATTTTGAAGGGTTCAATGAATGCATGTGACCATTAGCAAAGAGGAAAGCACATGAAACAGAAACAAAAAATTCACATATGTATGGGTAGTACAAGCATGCAGAAATATGGCCTTCATTTTCTTCTTCTGTTTGTCTTCCTTCTTTTTTCTCCTCTCTTCTTCCTCCTGTCTAAAAATCAAGCTTAGGAAAAACTTTTGGAAATATATAACATCACCTTTCTACCCTCTATCTATTAACAAATGCCTTTGAAGAATAATCTATATATTCTGCTCAAAGATTGGGTTTACATAAAAATGGTGGCAATATGTTTGTGCATTACTTTGAATGAAGCCAGGATATATCAGTTTAAAATATAACAAAAATCACTATCACTCAACATTTTTATTTTATTATAAAATGATAACATGTAATGATCAAATATCAGCAACATATGTATACAAAAAGGGAAATAACATTCTTTTTTTCTCAGTCAACAATCTCATTTCCCGTAGTGAAACTTGCCCACCCTGGAGATACAGATAAAATCTTTTGAACATTTCTACTCACATTTAACATTAAAAAATTATATTTAAAGATCCACAGTTTTATTTAAAAACCAAAAAGATATCATTGAAATACATTATATATTATTTTATTCTAACATGTTTAACTTTTATCTCATTTATTAAATAGGTACATATATACATATATTAAATAATTGTATGCATATTTATATATATATATATATATATCTTTTCACTATGTCCATCATTTTACATAAGTAAAACCATGACCTAATAAATGATATGTTATGTTACTGAAGTGAAGCAAATATTTGAATTAACTTGCTTGGTTTAGGTTTCTGCTCTTTTGCTTTCATTAGTGTTTCATTTTATGTTATAATCATTGCACCAGAGGAATTTTTTTAAGAGGTGAAAGATGGAAGGAGAGAAGTATCTTCTTTTTGCAGTGAGTTTATACAGTGATTCTATCACCTCTACAGTAATTCATCAAATATGTTCATTTTCAGGTAAAAGCAAATTATTTGAATATAAAAATTATGGTGTGGAGGTTTAATTTCTTGCATTCATTAATTGTGCATTGCTTTTAAGGCAAGTAATAGTTTTTTGTCAATTATTTAGGGGGAAACATGCATTTGTAATATATTTATAAATGTCTTCATGATAATATTTGCAGCATAGCCATTCTTCGCTTTCTATTTCTAATACAAACATCACTTAAGTTCCTCCTGGATTGAATATCATAAATACCTCACAGCCTTCTCTGCACAGTGTATGGACTCTCCAAAAGAGGTGGGGTTTTATTTGGCATACAGAGAATGAGTAGGAGGTGAAAGAACTTACTTTGAGTTATTCCATGTGGCACAGATGATTTACACAGTTGAGTAATCTTTAGAGCCATGAGTGGAAAGGTAACTTGGCTTTGGATTATAGAAGAAATCCATTGCCAAACTAAGTTTTTGTTACTTCACTGGTAATTAAATTAATTCCCACTTTTCAGTGGACATGTAACTGTACTAACTATAAAGCTAAACAGATTCAGCACACAAATGTAGAATAGGAAATGGAGATCAGAGAAAAGGGAGTATGAGAGTCTTTGTGATAACATATCTTTGAGAAACCACAAATGAGAGACACTTTAATTGACTTCTACCATGATTGGTTCAGAAACACAGCTCATCAGCAGAAGGCTTGTCATCAAGACATATACTCAGCAAAATGCAGGAGGAGAACCTGAGGTTTACCTGAAATCAAGAAAAGGAAATGGTAGTCAATACTCACAATGATGGACACATTACAGCACTCATTGCTCTGGTATGACCCCTCATCTTCACTGGTTCCTCCACTGACATAGCACAAAGGCTGAGTATTCAGCTACCCAAAGGTGAGGTCATCTAGACTGAGTGTTCCCCGACACCAGTTCTTACGCCACTTTAGTCTAACTTCAAAACAGTTGTTTCGGGGCAGGAAGGTTAGGTACATTAAATGAAGATTTAATGTGCCCTACTATGAATATTTATTAGGATATACCTATGACCAAAAGAGATAAAAAGTATGTCCTTATGAATGCACACTTCTTTAATACTTAAAGACACCGTAAAAAATAGAAAGCCCAGGCTGGGTGCCATGGCTCACACCTGTAATCACAGCACTTCGGCAGGAGAATTGCTTGAGCCCAAGGGTTTCAGACCAGCCTGGGCAACATGACAAAATCCCATCTTTACAACAAATAAAAAGAAGTAGAAGAAAAAATTAGCCAGGCATGGTGGCACATGCCTGTAGTCCCAGCTACTCAGGAGGCTGAGATGGGAGGATTGCTTGAGCCCAGGAGGGGGAGGCTGCAGTGAGATGAGGTTGCGCCACTGCACTCCAGCCTGGGCAAGAGAGCAAGACACTGTCTCAAAAAAAAAAAAAAAAAAAAAAAGGAGAGCCCGTGGTTAGGGCTTAGGTTCAGTTTTTCAGTTTCTACGTAATGACTAGCCTTCAACATTGAGGAAGGTCATTTGCAGACTCTGGATTGTGTTCCTGAACAGCAGTGGGTTTGGTGGGACAGTTTATTTTGATGTAACATCAGAATTACAACAAATCAACTGAGAAAATTTTAATACCACAAGTAATGTTTAATCATAATTTAAGAGACTGTATTTGAAACATACTTTACTCCAGATACACGCTCAGGTTCTTAATTATAAAGAGAGGAAATAGATACTGATGGTGTAAGCCCTATTACAAGTCACCTGACTCAAGGCTATATGAAAGAAAACCATGTATACAATCTTCTCAGCACAGCTCAAATAATTCTATTCTAAGTATTAAATAATTAGGATTCCAACTGGATGATCAGCTGATTTTTGAATTATGAAATAAATTGCCTATTCAGATAATTTAGAAAAAAATATTTTATAATATTCAGGATAATTTTAACCCATCTCTCCACACCGTTCCCTACTCAATGATGCTTTTAATACCTTCTAATGCAGTCCTTTCAAGAAATTTCCGTTTTTATTTTTATTTATTTGTTTACATGTATTTATTTATTTATTTGAGATGGAGTCTCACTCTGAAGACCAGGCGGGAGTGCAGTGGCACGATCTCAGCTCACTACAACATCTGCCTCCCAGGTTCAAGCCATTCTCCTGCCTCAGCCTCCCAAGTAGCTGGGACTACAGAAGCCCGCCACCACACCTGGCTAACTTTTGTATTTTTAGTAGAGATTGGGTTTCACTGTGTTAGCCAGGATGGTTTCAATCTCCTGATCTTGTGATCCACCTGCCTCGACCTCCCAAAGTGCTGGGATTACAGGCGTGAGCCACCACGCCCAGAGAAGGTTTCTATTTTTAAAAGAAAATATCATCATCTTTCTAAATATTTACAAAACATATAAGAGGAAAAAATGCATAATTTCCTTCATAGATTGATAGCTTTTTGTTTTCTTTTTAGTTTTAATGTGGTTTTTTTTCTGTGTATCCAGCTACATAATAAATGTTCATCACAGTTCTCAGGATACAGAAACAAAGATCAACAAAAAACCCTATACGTCATCTATTTAATCACCTATCCACTTCCAACACTGTATATGTCCTTTGGTTCATTAGTATGACCAACATTTCTAATGAGGATAATCTCATTCATTTCTTCCCAGTATTGCCCATTATGCGCTAGATATCTCTGATTCTTATCACAGCTGTTGTAGATTCTGAGTACGTACTCCAACAAGCACTATGCTCTGTACTTTTAGTGCATTTTTCTAATCCTGATATCAAATCTATAAAATAGAGATCTTCCTCATATTATTAATATGAAAATAGAGGTGAAGAAGAGGAAAATAAACTTGTTCAAACTCATAGAGTAGCTTTATAAGCCAGAGTTCCATGTTAGATCTGTCTGACATCCATGCCTATATTATTTTTCTAGTTTATCCCTCCAAGGATTCTACAATGTGGTTCCATTTCTTCTTGATCATTCAGAGTAACTCTAACTCTTTTTTTTTTTTTTTTTGCCAAGTCTGTTATTTAAGACACCATGTCCTTCTCAAGACTTTTCTAAAGGTAAGCCTTCTCAATTCCCACAACTGTTCCTTACGTGCTGTGCTATAGTGCATACTGTCTTTTAACTGTCACTATTCCTTGCAAATGGGTCCATGTGGAGCCCACAGGGCTGACTGCACCCTTCAAGTGTTGTGTGTGAAGCATCAGGCAGAGTGGCACCATTATCTCCCTTATTCTTGCACAACACTTCTATTAATGCAGCCTCAGGGCCCATCAGTCTTTTTTGGCAGCCACATTACTGTTAACTCCCACTGAGTTGATTGTCAACTAAATGCCTAAGACACTTTCACACATGCTGTTGCTAAGTCATATCCCCCCCAGTTCTTTGTGTATTTTGGTTTTGAATTCAGGTGTAGGACCTTACATTATTCCCATCACATGTATTTATATTAGAGTTAGTCTAGTCATCCTAGTGGTTTATCATTTCTCAGTACCTTTTAGCATCTGTAGTTGGGGGCTGAAGGCAGCAGGGCTTGTGATTCTATCATTTGATATATCCACTCTCCCTCAAATTTGAAACTTTCTTTTTTATTTTTTATTTTTCAAAATCTAGCCACTTAACTTTCCATGTATATTTCATTTATTGATGAATCTCATCCCTGAGTAAGGCTTGAAGCAGACCACCGGAAACCTCTGTGCGGGATGAAGAAGAAACTAGCCTCAAGGATTATGGCGCTCTGAGGCTGCAGCCCAAGCTGTGCCTCTCAGTCTACTGCACTTAGGAAATCCTCAACAACTATGTGGATCTTGTTGTTTCGTACAGAGGATTAGAATAATTATAGGGACTTTAAGAGTTGATGCTCAGGTAAGCAAAAATTTATGAGTAGCTTAAAGCAATCAAACTGTTGCTAGGCTATTCACTCAAACCAAATTGTCCACATATATTAAATCTCAAGGAAAATAAAAAGCTATGAAACTATGAGAGCATAAGCAGGGATATACACTGTATAGTAATTTTGTCACCAAAAGAATCACTACCTGCTTAAAATTATGTAAATATTATGTCTGGAAGCACTGCAAAGTTCTTCTATGAGGTCAGAGATGAAAAACATATTTGAAGAGAAACAACACTTTCTGCCTCTCTTTATCCTTTGGTCTCACTGTCTTCTTTTTCTCAAATCTTAGACAAATACTAAGTGACCTAAAAAAAAAAAAAAAAAAAGGAAGAAAGGCAAGAATGTTCCATGCCAGATAGTTTTTATCTTTTTCCTCTAACAGCATCCAAGAAACTAAAAAGGGAAAAGTGGAGAGAGGAGGCAGATAATCAGAGTTGATTGTGAATCTGGGAAAAGTCTCAACTATGCATTGAGATTCACAAAAATGAAAGATGAAAGATCACAAGAGAGGAAATGAATAACCATTTTGCCCACTGCCAGTGCTCTGCTCCCCATTCTTCCAGCTGTGGCCGATGCTTCAGCTTCACCCTTCAGACTTGAGTTAGAGGCGCTTGCAAACATCTCAGCTGCGGCACTTTCTGGTACTGCAGTTTGCCTTTCTTTAGAATGCCCTAAAGATAGCATTCTTAGTAAACATACTGTTAGGCTGAGGAAATTTCATCGGGGGGATATAAACATCCTCTCTGGTAGGAAAGGCTTTTCCACCTGCAGAGTAGAAACTATTGGAAAAATAAAAAGTTTTTTATTTTTTTTGGTGTTTTTTTTTTTTGTTTTTTTGTTTTTTTGTTTTTTTTTGTGGCATCAGCAGCCAAAGTGCCTGTTTTGGTTATTGAAATGCTTTTTTTTTTTTTTTTCATCTCTGCAGAGGACAGGGTGCAGTTGTCTGGTGCCTGCCATCTTCACAGTGTATCCTCTGTGCCTAGCACAGTGCACAGCACGTACAAGGTACTCAATGAATATTTTTGACTGAATTTGTTGACCATAGATGAACTGTGTCTGAGCCATCTAGGACAAATAATACTTTTGGTTTAAATAAGTGTGAGCAAACACTCAATATGCGAATATTTGGGTCTTACTGGGCAGTGGGCACTGCCAGGTATGGGATTTTGTCTGCTCATGTAGTGTTTTGTTGTCATTTTCACTGTGTTTTTCATGTATTTGATTGAATGGCTCAGGTCTTTCAATTGTGATAGAACATGCCATATCTGAGTGTACAGCAGTGCAACATTTCCTTGAACTCCCACGGTTTCTCATTCAGTTAATTTGGTATGGGACCTGAACGTTTGTATTTTTAACAAGCTCTCAGGTGCTTCTAATACTGCCGGTCCAGAGACTACATTTTGAAAACTGATGCACTAATCCAACTCCCTTAAATGATAAATGAGAAAGCTAGATTGGAAACTAGAGAGAAATGGGGTGCAATGTAGGCATTCTATTTGCCAGAGCAGTACCCATAGCCTCCTTCCAAGGCTTATTTCTGTTCTCTCATGAGACTTCTTCAAGCAAAGGCAGCATGAGGAAGAACAAAGGAAGAGAACTTAGTAAAGCGAAGGCAGCACCAGTAAATGAGGATAGATCTGATGTAAAATTTGTGGATTAAATAAAAAGTTTTTACTTGTTTTAAAGATCTCCAGGGGGAAGTGAGAGGTTCTATAATCTCCCTTGCTAACTTCTTCCACATCTAAAAACATTATTCAGAACATTCCTGCTACAAACTTAAGCCCATTTTCCATTGCTAATGAGGCATTCTATATTATACTACTAAGGAGCTGATGTTGGAAAATAAATGTGTCTATGAAGTAACCACATTTAAAAAAAATAAAATTGAAATAAAAATAATTAAATGCAGCCAGCTGCTTTAAGCAACCATTTCATCACATGGCAAGAAAAGTATTCAAAAGCTATCCAAAATCTGTTCCTCTCTGTTACTTCTTGCCTTATTGCCTCACCACAATGAGCCATATCAGTTATTGAATCCATTGTCTCAGTGCATTTTCTTGTTCTATGACCAGTCCGGAGCCCTTTCAATGAATGGAACTGTCTTCATTTATTTCTCTGTACTTATCTGGTTTTATGCAGTTAATCAAATTGTTTTAAAAATTAAAACAAATACAGCCTATACTGAGTCACAAACAAAGGTAAAATTTTGTTCTCAATAGTCTTGTTAAGATCCAATGTCAGAAAGGGGAATAAGTAAGTCATGTATTTACGGAACAAAGAGGTGTACTATTTCTTAAGAATTAAATATATCACTATTTTTTTCTTCAACCTTCAAAATCATTGGTACATGACCCACACTACTCATAGATATTCATCCTTAGAAAGAAGAGGTGGATGGGGGTGCAAAAGGAACACATACATCTTTCTGTTTATGAGAAGAAAGCTTGACTGTGCAAATCCAGACAACCAGCAGTACACTGCATCATGTATACTAGGGGATTAACCCATTAGAGAAATCACAGAATTATAAATTAGAAAGGCTCATGACTCATTGCACCAAATGCCCTGATTTTGTGTGTTTGTTTCTTGTTTAACTTCTCTTTTCTCTGTTTTTGGTCAAATGATTCCAACTGGTTAATAGTTGTTTTCGTACTTTATGAAGTGTGTTAAGCCAGATATAAGTTAAAAAAAAGGATTGTCCTACACCCCAAAGCAGCAGTCTGCTCACATGGTAAAGCAAGAATATATCCAGGTGTAACAAATTTATTCCCTGTAAATTTTAGTATGTAAGAAAACTCATGCTAGAATAAATAATAAAGAAAAAGTGTTAGTAAAATGCTCATACTCACACATGTTTATAGTTTAAAAACCAAGCAATGCTAAAGTAAAATATATTTTCTCACTACAAAGCACTTTACCTAGTCTGGGAATTTTTCTGGAAGTTGTTAAAAAACTGAACTTTGCTACGTGTCAATATTATTATTCTCTACATGCCAGATTATATGTGCTAGATATATCCCTAAGAAGATCAATTGGAATAGTAAGAATTTTGGTAACAGAAACATAATTCATATATTCTGAGCCAATATTTTTCAAGCCATTTCTAAACAGAATTTGAAAATAAAATGCAGCATTACCCAGGACAAAAACACACACATATACAGCTAAAACAAACTTCCACACAATAATTTAACTATGTGATATCAGACACAGTCTGACATTTTCTGTTCTATTCTGTTTTGTTCCGTAAAAAGTGTTGGCTGGACTCTATTAAATTAATTTCAGCATTCACTAAATTTCACAAAAATGTTATCATTTGAAAAACACTGCATTAAGGGACTTGCAGTTTTTAAGAAATTCTATAGTCACAATCAAATAGTCCTTTTTTTTAAAATTTATTTATTATTATTATACTTTAAGTTGTAGGGTACATGTGCATAACGTGCAGGTTTGTTACATATGTATACTTGTGCCATGTTGGTCAAATAGTCCTTTAGTGTGTGAACTGCCATCTGATTTGTTTCTGTGCCAATTTAAGGTTTTGATATAATGGATCTTTTGAAGCTACACTTACCTGTATTTGAATAATGCCAATCTGAAGACAACTACACAATATATGTTATACATTTGAACAGTGTAATATTACATAAGGTGATGATTGCTTAAGATGTAATTTTTAATGAATGCTTTGCAGTTACTATCTCAATTTGGTGAGCAAAGTGTGTGGTCTATGGGTGTCCCCAGTCCTGTTACCTTTGTGTTTCAGTTTCCTTGGGCTTATCCATACTTGACTTTCTATACATTAGATCATTTTTAGAAGAATATCTTAAAAAGCATCTCTAAAAATACTTTAATTCATATGATTAAAAAGTCAAAGGAAGCCCTTGTACCAGCTGTTAAACTATGTTCACAAGCTGTTATTCAGAGTTCAAACCCCAGCAAATTGAAGGTTGGGTTAACAGGATCATTCTGTGGAACTGCACTAAACCATGGCAGCTAGAATAGTGGGTGAACTGTTTCATGCATGCTCAGTTGCAGAAGATAAACTAAAGATGAGCAAAGGTATCTCACTGGAAATCTTGTTATCTAATTTGATTTTTCTAACCTATTTTCTACAGTATGGTTTATAAAGGAAAGCATATGAAGCTCACTCTGGGTTTTGTTTACTACATACACAGATTTTTTAAAGAGAATAAGAAAATCCACAGAGAGTGTTACATTGATGCTTGGAAATTGAGACATGGATTTCTCTTTTCAGATGCTAGCTTTCTCAAATAAATCTTGGGTTTCAGAGGCAAATATTTTTGCTTCTCCAAACTCTAATGTGCTAACATGCCCATGTGGGAAAACGTCAATAAGCCCTTAATAATAATTGATACCCCTACACTTCTGTGGGCATAGTGGTAGTAAGAAGTCAAGTAGCATCAGTTCCCTAATTTCTAAAAACAAAATAACCTAACTCATAAGAGAGAGTTGCTCATCCTGGCTCAGTCACTTTCTAGTGGCATGCCTTTAGGAAAGTCCTTTAAACTCTGGATCTCACTTTCTCACCGCTAACATGAGAGAAGTGGCAAAATAACGTCTTCTGTGGATAATCGGTCTCTTTCCATGAGATTTTATGCTCCTAACTTTGTGCATAAAGTGGTTGTGGGTCTATATCTTCTTGCTATGCTTGTTAGGCTGACAGAAGACTAGGGAAAAAGGAAGTGAAGAAATACAAAATGTATTTTTCTTAAGTGAACTTGAAATTCTTCCTCCTGAATAATTACTTAATTGCATCAAAAAAGGAAAATAAGATTTCTCTGGGAAGGAAGAAAGGAAATGACACAAGTTGGTAATCTGGACTTGAAGTATATAATCTAAAACTACTTAATAGAAGTGTAAGCAAATGCTTCTTCCTCCTAATCCAGCTGACATGCATGAAGAAAGGAGTGAAAGAAACTTTTAAGAACATCATTGTTAGCTACAAGAGAATGGGAAAGGCATCACACAAAAAAGCCAATATTTGGCTTACAAAGGAGCACAGTAATAAAATGTTCTTGGGAAGTTCTAATCAAAGTTTTGAATTAATTTTAAATAAGCATCTAAACCAGCAATAAAATATTCCAAAGATTACTTTCAGTCAGCAAACATCATGAGATGCTACTTTGAATAGCACCTTGAAAATGTTGGTGCATTGCACTCCAAAGTGGCTATAGTTCATACATCTTTGGAATAAATTAGTAAGTATAATTCACCAATTGGTTTTTTGTATATGAATTTTCAATTCTCATGATCTCATTTATCTTTAACAAAGGCTTCTCTACAGCTAAGAACATGTTCTGTGTTGGGGTAGCCTAAAAACAAGGTAAGTTAAGAATATGATAAAGTGTCTTAGATAAAGGTATATTTTCTTTAAGTAGTATTTATTCTTCACTCTTTAGATTCAGAGACTGTGCAGTTTCATTTTTTCTCACATCCACATAATGCATATCCACATAATAGATACTATTAATAATTTATCATATCAAGGTGGCTGATCAATAGGTGATCTGGAGTCAGAAAAAACCTAGGCTCTAACTCCAGAACAGTTCATTTTCTGTGTGAATTTTGGCAAATTACTAAACTTCTCTGGTCTCTAATTTCCAAATCATTAAAGTAGATATGATGCTCACTCAGTATTACTGTGAATTTGAATGAAATAATACATAGAATGCTTGCCCAAGTTACTCAGTATGTTATTAGGTTATTTTTTTGTATATGGATCTAACTTTAATAATTTTCCAGAAATAAAGGTTGTCTTTCAAAGTATAGACTAAAAAGCAATTCTTTATTTCATACCATACTCCATTTCTCAATGGAGAGAACCTTCAATGAATATGGAAATTGTATACAAAACCCTTCAAATAATAAGGAATGCTGGGCACTGTGTATTCAGAGGGCTACTTCTGCCAATAGAGTAAGAGCAAATTTCAAGAGAAAGGGGAAAGAACATTAATTATCTTGTTCTTTATGTATCAAGAATCTACATGTGCTGATCATTCCTTCAGTAAACATCTGAGCAGAATGTACAATGACACCAGCCCTCAAGGAGCTATACCCTAGTGGGTTTGAGAAGAGATAAGCATTAAATAAAATTACTAAATAGTATATTGTACTATTGGGAAGTAAAAGATATGGAAGAAGAAATAGTAGAGTCCTTCTGACCAGGATGTGACAAACAAAGATGAATTTTAAGCAAGGACTTAAGAAGGTAAGTAAAATGTGTGGAGGTGTAATTTTCCTGGGAGAGGAAATAGGCAGAAGAAAGGCATTAGGTTGGGGGTGTGAAGCCACATCTGTTGAATGACAAAGGACTCGGTATGACTAAAATGACATAATCAAGAAGGAAATAAGTAAAGAAGTGAGGTCCTAGGCAATAAGTGAGATTGTGGGTGGCTTTCTAGACATTATGAGAACTTGGCTTTTACTCTGGATGAAATAGCACCGCAGGGTGGGGCCTGCAGTGTTTTGAAGAGTAGTATGCTACAACTTACTCAAATAAAACTAAGTAGGCAGCTGCTTATGAAGTGATGTGGTTTGGCTGTGTCCTCACCCAAATCTCATTTTGAATTGTAGTTCCCATAATCCCCATGTGTCATGGGAGGGACCTGGTGGGAAGTAATTTAATCATGGGGGCAGTTACCATTATTCTGTTCTCATGATAGTAAGCTCTCACGAGATATGATGGTTTTATAGGGGGTTTTTCCCTGTTTGGCTCGTTCTTCTCCTTCCTGCCACCATGTGAAGAAGGACTTGTTTGCTTCCCCTTCCATCATGATTGTAAGTTTCCTGAGGCCTCCCCAGCCATGCTGAACTGTGAGTCAATTAAGCCTCTTTATTTTATAAATTGTCCAGTCTCGGGTACATCTGCATTAGCAGCATGAGAATGAACTAACACAGAAAGAGATTTTTCATGTTCTCAAGAGGAAGCCATGAGACACATTTGGAGGTTATTGCAGTAATCCAGGAAGTACACCAGTATAGTAACAGTAGAGAAAGTGGACATATTTTGAAATCTAAAATAGCAGATCTGATGAGGAAATGGATGTGAGGTTTGAGAGATAGAGAGTAATGAAGGAGAACACACAATCAAGGGCCGGAGCAATTGGAAAGATGGAGTTGCCAGTAACTGAGCTGGGAAAGACTATGGGGAAATAGATAACTTTTAGAAGCAAATATCAATAATTGATTTACGTACATGTCAACTGCAAGAGATACTCATTAGATATCCAAGTAGTTACATATAAATGCAGACTGAAGTCCTTGGACAAGAGCTTACCTGGAAACCTCAATTTGGGTTCTTCAAACTAAATTTTGGGTACAATGGTGAACTGCTAGTTTTAAAGCCATGGAACGTAGATAAGTTTACCTAACGGTGTAAGGGTAGATAAGAAGGGAAGAGTCCAAGGGCAGAGTCATGGGAACATTCAATACTAAGAGATCAGCTACATGTGCTCTGTCTCAGGCACTTGGTAGTCAACTGTTCCAAGTCCATCGGGTGTATTTAGAACTTTAGATCTTGATTTATCCACCCTTCCCATACTGAACACTATCACTGCCTATCGGAAACCTTTCTCTCTTCCAAGATCACCTATCCATTCCACCTCCTCAAAGAATACTTCTTTAATCATGCTCATCCTCTGATCACAGAGAGCAAGGCATGATTTGCTCTGCATTATGCATGTGTTTCTATCTGCCCCCTTTAGCAGATTGCAAAGACTTTGATGGTAGCCATGTTAGAATTCCTATCACCACCGTTACACAAATGACATGTAATTAGTGCTTAATACATGCCAGGCTCTTAAGCGCTTTTCATGTATAATCTCATTAAATCCCTTAATTCCCCTACTCGTATTTTCTAGATGAGGAAATTGAGGCTTGTGGAACTCAGGTAACCTGCTTGAGGCCTCCTAGCTAGAAAGTGGCAGAGCTGATTTTGAGAATCAGCTCTCCACTTCTCCAAAGACCTTCACCATTGGCCTGGGTCACCTTCATGTTATTTATTTTATAGTCATCTAATAAAAGGTAAATAGTATATAAAACTTGTTGGTTAAATAAATTATTGCTTGAATAATGGCTCTGCTTTCTTTTAGGCAGACACAATAAAACCTTGACTAACAAAGGTTAATATCACACAAACTTCAATTGGTTACATTTCTTTTCATTTTTTGGTATAATTTACTTGTAATGGAATGTAACAAATCCCAATAAACAAATTTGACTTTACATTTTCTGCCTAAATTGAACAAGCTGCTAAAATATTTCTCTGAGGTTAGTGCATCACCTTTGGCCATCTATATGGGTGATATTCTTCCTTGAGAAATTATGGTCACAAGGAGGACCAAAGGATCATTTGACCTTGAACTTGCAGAGAAGGATATATTTTATATTCCCCAGATAAATCACTTGAGAACATTTTAAAAAATAATGTTTTGAATAATTTTAGCAACATGAATCAAAGCACACATTTTTGTTGAATCTTTGGAAACTCTAAATCCTAGAATATCTTATTTCTCAAATACAGCAAATGCCATTCAGTGCCCTACCCTTATTCTGCAGAGTTGGTTCTGTGATCTGACTGGTGTCCACCTGCCATTTTTTGCACTTATGTGCCTGGGGTTTCATTTCTGGACCAAGGAAAGCTACTTTGTGCACACGTGTCAGCTCAGAAATACCAAACATGAACACACCATCACCACTGCCACTCTCTTCCCCCACCCCTATCCAATAACTCTTCCTGCAGTGAGTCTCAGGAGGTGGTATGTAAATATCTCAATTTCCTCACCTCTCAGATAGGGTCGTTCTGAGGTGTGTGTTTTCTACTATATTCCAGAGGTCCCCTGCAGGATTAAGTTCCAGCCACACACATTGATAGCTAGCTTAATAAAGCACTCTTTAATGGATGACTTCACTTCCCTGGGCCTCTCCCCTACCACCCTCAACTAGTGTTTCCTGCACCTCCCAAATAAACTGCCTGCCCTCGTGTCCTTATGTCTAGTTCAGCTTCTGGGGAAACCCAAACTAAGACACCAAGCATTTGCATTCGCAGGGTTTCAACTACCGTGATAGTTAGATCTTCCTAGGCGAAAAGAAGAAAGCAACAGAATGCATTTCTTCTCTTCTGGTGTTCTTTTTAGCCAAATTTGCCATATTTAACTGTTTTTACATGTAATCTTAGTAGAGAAATTAAAGAGATTATTGAATAGTTTACACAAGTCCTGTAATTGGGAATATGAATGCAACATATGACTAGCTTATGTGTTGGCTCTGTTCTAGCCCTTGATCTGCAGGAGCAATAAACAATTTGAGTGCATGGGGGAAAATCTCACAGAAATAGCATTATATCCACACCTGTTAAGAACAAGTATGGTTTGAGGATATTTCTAACTCTGGGGAGTGATAAAAGTGTGACACTATGAGATATGCAATGCTATAAAGACATGAGTTAATTTTAAAATACTTTCTACACTATAAACTATTAGACAAATATAGGGCAGTGCTATTATTATAATGATGAATGATATACACATGATATCATATGAAATAACCTAAAATCTGTTTCTAAAATAAGAAAAAAAATTTCCTCATAATAAACTCTAATTTCTGAATCACCAAATCTTATCAGGGCTGGTTATACCAATGAAACCTATACCAATATTTAATTGTTTTCAAAACTGATTCATAAAAGACTGTCTCCAATATGTATTTTTAACCAAATATTTTAGCATCTGCTTACAATGTCTATCAAAAATGTTTAATAAAATATTTAGCGTGAGGCTTTATTAGTCCTTGATGTTAAATGTCTAGAATAATCTTTCTCTTAGGGATGCTTTCTAACTGCAAGTTTAAATTTTAAGGGCTTTTAAAATTGCCTTTTTGTTGTTTTGTTTGTTTTTTTATAGTGATAAATGAGTCCACTACACGATTACTCTAAGCATCCTTTGATTTTAAATAAGTTCTCAGAGAAAACTAATAGCTCTAAAATTTAGCACTTTCTTAAAAATCCAATCCATTTCTACATGATGTAATTTCTTTTCAAAATTAATTTTAAGGACTAGAAATTTCTCACCACTAATTGGTACATTGGGTATAATATTTGTTTTTAGATACAGAGTAAACAATTTACTTTAGTATCAAGGAAACATAGTTAAGATTTTATTAGAATTCTAAAAATGAATAATAAGCCCAGCCCTGTGCTTGTTGTAATAGCTAAAATAAACTTGCTGCTCACACCACGGTGACTTAGCTAAGCTCTTCCTTCAGTCCATCAAACTGTATGGGGCAGCAGCTGGGCTTTTTTCCGACACCCTTGGCATGTTTACTGCAGCCGTGTAACTTAGTCTCAGAAGGCTGGGACTGTTGCTAGGGCTTGGACCACACCTTCCTCCTGCTTACCTAAAGCCCATTGGTCATGATTTCATAATCAGGCAGTTTTGCACAGTGTCAACATAGGGGCATTGACAAAAATATTCTCTGTGTTTCTACAGGTG
Source organism: Theropithecus gelada (assembly GCF_003255815.1). Lineage (NCBI taxonomy): Eukaryota > Metazoa > Chordata > Mammalia > Primates > Cercopithecidae > Theropithecus > Theropithecus gelada. The sequence continues at coordinate 24,285,482 of NC_037680.1, read as the reverse complement.
TTATATTTTTTGCTCCCCTAGTGACTACTAATCATTCAATTGGACTAAAATGATATATTTTAAAAAACAATGTCCTGGCATCGCTGAGAACATGCATATAAGGCCATGAAGGTCTACACAGCAAGGATTGCACAATAACCTATTAAAATAAACATTTGCAACCACAGATAGCTGGACTGAAATCCTGCTCTGATACAAATAACATCTGGACAACTTTTGTTTGCATCTTCCAGCATAAAACACCCTTGAGAAAAAAATAGAAGGAAAGCTAAAAGACAAAGGACCACTAAAGGTTTTATTATGCTATGGGTGTGGTGCCATAAATTTGAGGGGGCTCAGGCCAGAGTTGCCAAACCCGAATTTAAACAGCATGTTGTTTTTAAAAGTTGTAACACTGGTGAGGAACAATTCGGTTTTCTTACATAATTAATCCAGTGTGAAGTAGAGTGACTGGAAAACATCCAGTGGTTTAAAAATAACTCAATTATTTATAAGTTCCACAGTGCTATAGGATTCCACTCTAAGGAGAAGAAAGTGAAACATCTTGGTACCAAGCGTGTTGTTCTTATTCAGCAAGGGCTTCAGGAAGTCAACATAAACAATCTCATAGTAAAAGATTATGCTGAGGCCAAAGACACTAAGGTTCCCTTGGATTATGGATCAGGCTAGTGGGCAGGAAAACGTTTCTTTCCTTGACATTTATATATTGCTGATAAATATTAGTATATCTTATTAATACCCAAAGAACTGAAGTGGGGGTATTAGGCTGCAGGGAACAGAAGGAAGAGGGAAGGAGGTCTGGGAAAGAAAGAAAAATGAGCCTCTTTTATAAGATCTATAACATAGGCCATGAATCATACATGACAGTGAATGGACTTTAATTTCTAATGTTGTTCTTTGATGTGAAGCAAAATAATTACAAGCTGAAAGATACTAGCAAGTATTGTATTCAATATAAAGATAAAGAAATTAGCCATAAATAAACCCTTCTATAAAATCTCATGCTCAGGACAGGCTCACAGCTAGCAACATGCATTTGTGTCAGCTACAGCTGGCTGCTAAACAAAGGGAATGAAAGTTTGCTTTAATAATATTAAAATCTTGCAAAATATTTCACAGTTGTCTCAGGCATTTTTTATTCTTTTTTCTACTTAAAGGGGGCATGTGAGAGGTGGCGATAGTCTAAAAGGGCCAAGCCAGAAGTTAGATCATGGATCTGTAAGGTGCCTTTAAAGGGCTAAGGGACTTTACTAAGTCATGTGATTTACCTTAAATTCATCCTTTGTTTCCGCTAGAGTGCAGAGATAAGTAAAAGAAGGAAGCAGACCTTTATTCATTTGGCCACTCCATCAACTGTGGGCCTAGTATGTTCCAAACTTACTGTAATTGTTTCTTTTATCCTTGGAAACAAACAAATATGAACCATGATTGTATAATTTACTTACTAGGCTAAACAAGCACGATTTTGATATACTAATACCCATAACAACAAAAGTAGAAGTCAGTTATTTAAGCAAATTATTGACAACAGAAATTATTTCTTAAAAATGTATTTGTTGCTGATTAATGGATATAAACTGATAGATCAATTTCAGTAATTCCACTATAAAAAGAGATTTATTTTCATTGAGGAGCTGTGACAGTGGAAATATTGAAGGAAGGTAGTGAGAGAATTACAGTTTCAGGTGGTTGTAGTTATAATATCTAACTGCTATTAAGTGAAATTGTTTTAGCTGTAGTCCTGGTACTAATAACTGGAAATTACTGCTAAAACAATTTTACAAAGTTTTTGACTAAGTATCAAGTCAATAAATAGGCTCATGACTACCTTGTTCCTGACAGTTCCATTGCTTTGCCACTTTTTTCTTCTGTTTGTATCAAGTCAGTGGCCATTCATTATCCAGCCATCAGTGGCCTCTGCCTCTGTAGTTGATCTTTTGTTTCACTTTCCCTATCCAACCCAAAAAGGCACAAGCATATCATGGCTTCTTTGATGGCACTGACTGCCTGATGCAGCAAAATTCTTTTAAAAATAAACTAGAACAATTCCCACTGATGAGGTCAGTGCATTACTATGCACGTGAAAAGAGAAGAGAAAACTGAACACTGTGAGCTCTGAATGACATCTCTATGTGTGAAAAAAATTATCAATTTGCTCATTCATTAAATTAATTTTTTCATATACTAATTTACTTAAGGCCTACCTTGTGGCAGTGATGAGTTAATTATTAGGATGGAGATACAGTGTATTGCTTCTGGGGGTGATAATGATAAGCGTTATACGAATAAGGGAAGCCATGACTCTTCCTAAGGAAGTTGAAAATGGCTTCAAGGAGGATAAGGCATTTGAGGTGGGTCTTGACAAAGGAACAGGATGCACTTGGTGAGGAAGAAGGAAATAAAGCATTCCAGGTAGAGAAAAGATCATAAAAATGAAGAGGCATAAAACTGCATGATGCTTAGGGGAAATGTCACTGTATGGTGTGACTGGAGGTATGTGACACGAGATACAAATGCAGTGATAAGTTGGGACTAGATTGTAGAAGAAGCCATGCCCAGGAGTTTACTCTTAAGGCAAGGGGAAGAATGGAGGATTAATATAGAGTGTGAAATAATCGGCTATAAAAAGATAAGTAAAACTTGCTCATTTGCCTTGAAGAGAGAAACAGGCTATTTTCAGTGGGAGTTGCTACATCCCATTGTAGAGTGAATTATAAAGGCCATCTTGGCAGTGAGGAAAAGATGGCAGGTTATGAGGCCCAAGCCAATTGTTTCTGCTTCATCATTCCATGCCATCTACCCCCACCTTCTCTTCTGTTCATGATTTACCAGCATAGATTTCCTTATCTACCAAAGAGAAAAGACTTTAATCTCAATTAACATCTCTCCTCCAAAAACAACAAAAAAATTAAAAATCCTTGATGTTTCAACCCGTGGACACTAGAGCTACACTCCCATGAGGAAAGTGAAGTGGTGAATTAGGCATTGATCCAGATTATGCATACCTCCTTCACCCATCATCACTTCAAATATTACCTTGCCTTTTTTTTTTTAATCTCTATAGTTAGTACTAAAGAAACACTTTCCTAACAGATTATTCCTTCACATTTTATTTTGGATTAATGTAGCTACAGACTTAAAGAGCCTATATGAACAAACTTTCTGGCACTTTGCAGTTGCAGCGCTAGTTCTAAAAAAAAAAAAAAAAAAAAAAAAAAAAAAAAAAAAAAAAAAAACAAAAAAAAAACGGAAAGGAAAGAAACGAATAAAGGTTATTCCAAGATGAAATGCTAGCATTATGACCCACACAGACCACCTGGAATTCTTTAAACCATTACACTCAGTAACAATTCTTCTCAAGCAATGTAGCTTGTACTTCCTAATTTCTCAAGAGATATTTACTTGGACACTAGCTCTTTGTTTTCAACAGTTTTCCTGCCCTTGCAAATTAATCCCCACCTGTAGTCAAATGCTTCCATTTATGAAATCACAACAGTTGTTTAAGTCATTGGATTAAGAATGGAAAAGTTTATGTAATTTTTGGGATGTGGGAAGAGAAAAAGGATATTTTTAAATGAGCAAGACAATCGTCTTATTGATGATCTTATCATCTTTAAAGAAAAAAGAATAAAGAAAAGTGTAACTGGATGTTCCTGGAGCTATAAAAAGTAAAGCTAAAACTACATTTTTTTTTTTTTTAAAAAAAGGCAAATGAAAAAGTGACTAGTAGAGATCTTCAATGGCCTTTATAATCACCAGAATCATTCATTCACTCTGTACTCAGTATGCTATAATACCACAAAAGAGAAGGCTAAATTGAATGAGCTAATTACTAGGCTCCATTCTGCTAATCTACTATGTGATGATTGGAATCGCATGCATTTACCCAGTGACACAAAGAGCAGAGTCACAGGAAAATCTGTCATTGAATTCAAACTAGATTTTATTTCGTCAAACTGAATTATTCTGAACCCTAAATAATGTTTACAACAAATGATGCTTATGATCTACAGTTAGTCAGTTAACCAGATAATTACCAGTTCACCAAGTTCTTCATGTTGTGGAAATTTAGATGGCTTATTGTGGAAGAGGACCATAAGCTGCCCTTTTCTATGCCCTGTTTGAGATGAAATGATGAGACCATGGCACAAAAATAATGATTACGTGGTGAACTTAAGATTTCCACTTTCAACTGAGAAGTAACATTGAAGATCATTAAGAAACTACCCAAAACCAGGGAAAGAAGGATCCAAAAATGTTAAAAGTTACAATTTCCAGTGATCACCCAGAACTGGGAGTAGTGTCTATCCTTACCAGCCAGATTGGAAAACCTCATGATTAATGGAGCATTGGGTAAAGTACTCAACAGAATCTTGCCTAGGTGGTAGGGAATAATTAGTCCTAGACTGAGCTTTGCTCCAGACCCAACTTACAAAATCTTAAAAGGAAGATCCAAAAGAATCAAACTATGTTCATATGATTTAACTATATGCCAGAAAATAACTCTAGACTATTTATACACTCAATAAAATAAAATGTATGATACTGTCATCTAATCAAATATTACCAGACATGACAAGAAGTAGGAAAATACAACCCATCATAAGAAGAAAAATCAAGCAAATCCACATAGAACTTCCACAGACGTTAGATTTAACAGATAAGGACGTTAAGATAGAATTTATAATTGCATTGTAAGAGGTAAAGAAAGAGATAAAAATGTTTTTAATACCAAAATCAAACTTGTGAAGATGAAATCTACAATGTCTGAGATGAAATACATTGGATGAGAAAAGTCGCAGGTAAGATGCTGCAGAAAAAAAATTAATAAATTTGAAGACACAGCAATAGAAAAACAAAAATAAAATATTTAATTTTAAAAAATGAACAGAGAAAATATTTTTAAAAATGTTTATTTAAAAAAAGTAAACAGAGAATTAGGGAGTTGTGGAACCACTTTAAATGGCATAATATTTGTGTCATTGGTGTCCTTGAAAGAGTTGAAAGAGGATGGACAGAAAAATAATTTGGAGAAATTATGACTGACAACTTTCTTAATTTGATGAAAACTGTAAACCTATAGATCCAGGAAATCCAAACAAACTTAAGCACAAGAAATATAAAGAAAACCTCACCAGATTACATTATAAGCACATTGCTCAAAACCAGGGATAAAGAGAAACTCTTTAAAATGTCCAGGAAAAAAAAAAAGAAGCAAAGATAAGGATAAAGAAGCAAAGAAAAAGATGTAATGGATTTCTTGTTAAACCAATAAAAGCAGGAAGACAATCATTTCTAAAGCATTGAATGAATAAATCTGTTGAATTAGAATTCTATACCCAGCAAAGACATCTTTCAACAACAAAAGTAAACTAAAACTTTTGCATGTATACAAAAGCTGACAGAATTTGTTACTAACAGGTAGGTAATATAAGAAATGTTAAAGGAATTCCTTCAGGCTGAGTAATAATAAACGAAAATATGCATCTACACAAATAACATCAGAAAAGGTAATTACATGAGTAAACAAGTTGTCTTATTAGTATCAAATCTCTTTAAAATATAATGGACTGTTTAAACAAAAATAATAAAAATATGTTGTGGGGTTTGTAACATACGTGTAACTAAAATTTAAAACAGCAGCAGTTCATTTCTAGAATAGCGATAGAAGAATACTATGGTAAAGCTCTAATACAGGACTGTGAGAAGTTAAAGATATATGCTATGAACTATAAGATAATCATTAAAGTAACAAGTCAAAGACTAATAGTTAATACACCAACAAAACATAAAATGGAAGAATACAATATATTAGGTTGGCAGGAAAGTAATTGAGATTTTGGACTATGAATTTTAAATCATTATTAGGCTCAAACACATCTTTATTAATCAAAATAGAAACCATTACAATCAATACATTTTTGCCAATGAGAAATGTTTATTACTGTAACATAAATATCCATGCTTTGGGATTTGATGAACTCTTGGAAAGCATTTCCTGCATCCTGCTGATTGTAGAAGCTTTTTCCCTGCAAAAGCTGTTGAGATGATTGAAGATGTGGTAGTCAGTTGGCAAGAGGTCAGATGAATGACAGATGAGTCAAAACTTCATAGCCCAATTCATTCAACTTTTGAAGTGTTGGTTGTGTGAAATGCGGTCGAGAGTTGCTGTGAAGAGTTGGGCCCTTTCTGTTGATCAATGCTGGCTGGAGGCTTTGCAGTTTTCAGTACATCTCATCAATTTGCTGAGTATACTTCTCAGATGTGATGATTTTGCTGGGGTTCAGAAGGCTGTAGTGGATCACACAGGCAGCAGACCACCAAACGGTGACCATGACCCTTTTTTGGTGCAAGTTTGGTTTTGGGAAGTGCTTTGGAGTTTCTTCTCTGTCCAGCCACTGAGCTGGTCATCACCAGTTGTCATATCAAATCCACTTTCCCTTGCACATCACAATGAGATAGAGAAATGGTTCATTGTTGTGTAGAATAAGAAAAGACAACACTTCAATACAATGATTTTTAAAAATTTTCACTCAGCTCATAAGGCACCCACTTATCAAGCTTTTCCACCCTCCCAATTTGCTTCAAGTGCTGAATGACCAAAGAACGGTCAACATCGAGTTCTTCGGCAACTTCTTGTGTCATTGTAAGAGGATCAGCTTCGATGATCTTAATTGGTTGTTGTCAATTTCCAATGGTCAGCCACTACACTCCTCATCTTCAAGGCTCTCATCTCCTTTGCCAGACTTCTCGAACCACCACTCCACTGTACATTCATTAGCAGTTTCTGGGCCAAATGCATTGTTGCTGTTACGAGTTGTCTCCACTGCTTTACGGCCCATTTGGAACTCGAATAAGAAAATAGCTCAAATTTGCTTTGTATCTAACATCATTTACATAGTCTAAAATAAAAAGCAAATAATAATTCATTGGTAAGAAAAAAACATAAAGCAAGAAATGCCCATTAAAATAATGTATAACCTAACCACATTTATTTAAGAATGTATTCCAATGTCAAACAGCAAATTCTAACAATGCAAAAGCTTTGCACTAACCTAATACTAACTCAAAAAGGCAGAAAAATACAGCAGAATGGGAACAAAGATCAAATATAAAATAAATAGTAGATGATAGGATTGAATCTAATAATATCAATAATCATATTAAACAGAAATAAGCTAAAAATTCCAATTAAAAGGCAGAGATTATCAGATTAGATTAAAAAGCAAGATCTTACTATAAAGTGTCTACAAGAAATGCATGTTAAATACAGAAAAATTGTTTAACATTAAAAGAATGAAAGATTTACCATACTAACTATCAAAGGAAAAATAAAGTTACTATATAAATTTCACAGTAAGTCAATTTCAGAGTACAGAACATAACCAAGGATAAGCTTGTCATTTCATAGTAATAATTGCATAAATTTGGTAAAAGGATATAGCAATCCTAAACTTTGATGTTTTTAATAAGAAAGTTTCAAAAGACATGAAGTAAGAATTGACATAACCATAAGAAAAAAAAATGCATTATTATAGTCGGAGGTTTCAGTACCCCATTTCAGTAATTGATAGAAGAAATAGAAAATAAGGATATAGAAGAACTTAAAAAAAAACACTGTCAATAAATTTGATGCATTGAACATGCCACTCAACAATAGAATATACATTCTTTTAAGTGCACAGGAAACATGTATTAATATATTCTATTTTTTCTCAATAAAACAAGTCCCAGTATATTCACAAGGCAAAATAGAAATGGTCTCTGACTACAATGAAATTAAATTAGAAACAAATAACAGAAAAATCTCTGGAAAATCTACAAATATTTAGAAATTATAGAACACATTTCTAAGTAATCCATTGGTCAGAAAAATAAATCAAAAGATTAATTAGAAAGTCATTAGAAATGCAAATAAAAACACAGCATATCAAAATGTGGGGGATGCTGCCAACACAGTACAGACCATGATAAGCAGGAAAAGTGATACCACCAAATGACTAGTTAAATAAATGCATTAAGCCTTAAATCAATGACTTTAGGGTCTTCTATAAAATACTAGTAATAGGAGCACAAAATAAATCTAAAGTAATAAGAAAAGAAAATAATAAAAGAGCAGAAATTATTGAAATAGCAGAGAAACAATTGAATGATCACTTAAGAGATCATATGAATAGCCGTATCTATTTTAAATAAGTGGAGTTTTTAATTTAAAAACATTCCAAAAAATTCTTTCATCCCAGATGGTTTCAGTAGTGAATTCTACCATACATTTAAGAAAAAAACTTGTACCAATTTTATGGAAATTCATTCAGAAATTCAGGAAGAGGAAAAATGTCCCTACTCATACTATGAGGATAACATTAGCCTGATATGAACACCAAACTACATCATTGCAAGTAAACTACAGACCTGTCTCCTTCATGCCATGCATACAGAAATTCTCAGTGAAATACAAGGAAGTCAAATGCAACAATATACCAACAGGGTAATACTTCATCATGACCAACCAGGGTTTATCTGAGTGATGCATGGCTGATTCAGTTGTCAAAAATCAAATCATGTAATTCACCACATTAATAAACTATTAAAGGAGATCCATATGATCATGTTAATATAAACACACACACACGCAAGTGTCTGGCAAAATTCAATATTCATTACTGATAGAAATCTTAGTAAACCAGAAATAGATGGCAATTTCCAAAGCCTGAAAATGTGCATCAAGGGAAAACATACAGCTGATACCATACTTTTGGTGATGAAAGACTGAAGTTTTTCTCTCTTTGATCAAGAAAAAGACAAAAATTTTTGCCCTCACCACTTTTATTCTACAATGTACTAGAGATTTTAGACATTTCAATAAACCAATAGGAAAAAAATTCGAATTAGAAGCAAGGAACTAAAACTGTCCTAATCTCAGACGACATGATTTTCTATGCAGAAAATCCCATAGAACCTACAGAAAAACCTCCTAACCCTAGTAAGTTCTTTAAGTAAGGCTGCAGAATATAATTCTGATATAAAATTATCATCTGCTACCAACAAACGATCTGCAATTGATATTTTAAAAATATTATCAACAATAGTATAAAAAATAAAATTCTTCAAAATATGTATGATGAAAAAATCCTCAATATTTGCACACTGGGAACTATAAAATATTGCTGAAATACATTAAAGGAAAATTAAATAAATCTAACATTTACCATGCCCATTGGTTGGGAAAAGTCAATAGAGTTAATTTATTAATTTTCTCCAAATTTTTCTACAGATTTAATACAGTCTCAAACAAAATCCCAGCAGGGTTTCTGGAGAAATTGACAAGTTGATTCCAATATGAAAGAAGGACATATTTGAGGGCTGAAACTACTTGATTTCAAGATTAGTATAATGTGACAACAATCAAGAAAGAATGGTATTGGCATAAAGATAGACAAATAGATATGGATAACTTATTTTTGACAAGTGTGAAGAAGAAAAACAAACTTCAATCCTTACCTTGAACCATATTTGACAATTAATTCAACTGGATTATACAGACTTAAATGCAAAATACAATACCATAAAACTTCTAAAAGAAAATCTCTGTGACATTTTGACTAGGCATAAATACTTTTAAAATATAACACTAATAGCATTTTTCTAAAAATAAAATTTAAAAAATGAATTGACTATCATAAAAAATCAGTTCTTTAAATAAACAATGTTAAGATAATTGAAAGCAATGTGTAGACTGAGGGAAAACATATATCAAACATATATCTGAGAAAGGACTTTTATTCAGAAAAAAATAAATATATCTTAAAGCTCCACAATAAGAAAACAAACAGGCCAGGCGCGGTGGCTCATGCCTGTAATGTCAGCAGTTGGGGAGGCCAAGGTGGGTGGATCATTCGAAGTCAGGAGTTTCTGAACAGCCTGGCCAATATGGTGAAACTCCGTCTCTACTAAAAATACAAAAATTAGCCAGGCATGGTGGCGCACACCTGTAATCCTGGCTACTCAGGAGGCTGAGGCAAGAGAATCACTTGAGCCTGGGAGGTGGAGGTTGCAGTGAGCTGAGATCACGCCACTGCACTCCAGTCTGGGTGACAGAGTGAGACCTGGCCTCAAAAAAAAAAAAAATAAAATAAAATAAAATAAAGGAAAAGAAAACAAATGACCCAATTAAAAATGGACAAAAGATTTGAATAGACACTTCACCAAAGGAGATAAGCAGATGATATATAAGCACATAAAAAGATATTAAACATAATTATTAGAGAAATGAAAAATAAATCAATGATAGATATTACTACACACTTATGAGAATGGCTAAAATTAAAAAGACTGACCATACCAAATGTTGATAAGGATTTGGAGGAACTAGAACTCTCATGCGATAATACTGATGTAAATATAAAAGGGCACACCACTTTGGAAACAATGTGGCAGTTTCTTGAAAAGTTAAATATACACATATCATATTACCCAGCCATTCCACTTCTACTTAGTTACTTAAGGGAAAAGAAAAGGTATGTGTATACAAAGATTGGTAGAACAATGTTCACAGCAGCTTTACTTTTAGTAACCTTAAACCAGAAACAACCCAAATGTTCACCCTCAGGGGAATGCATAAACCAATTACTATATATCTATACAATGGAATACTACTCAGCAATAGAGAGGAATGAACTATTGATACATGCTACATGATTTATTCTCAGATTATTTTTGCTGAGTGAAAAAGCCAGACACAAAATCATGTTTTTATTATTTAAAATTGTGAAATATTCCAATATTTCACATGGTAGGGAATCAAAGGAAGGGATTACAAAGGAGACATGAGGAAATTTTCTGGAGTGATAAATAGGTTCAATATCTTGAGTGTAATGTCAATATCACAGGTGTATATGTACATCAAAATTTATCAAATTGTAGATTTTAAACATGTGGTTTTTTATATTACAATTAGAACTCACTAAAGCTATTAAGAAACAAAATATAATTATTTTTAGAATGTTCAATGAATACTTAAAAATGAACTGTCAATTTCCATAGACTTTCCCTCTATAAATTTGCAGATAATCTTGCATACTGTGGGTACCTATAACAGATGTAAAAATTAAATAAGACGGTTACATTTTCCTGCTTACAGAAGTCATATTTTAATGAATTTGGAGCATAAGGATCATTGCACTTCTTGAATTTAGCCCTACTTATTCATGCATACAATATTTATACTGCAATATTAATATGCTGTGTTGGTTTTGATCTGTTTTTGGAAGACAGAAGAGATCCCTCCTCTCAGAAAAGAGATAACCCAAATTTGGTTAGAAACCAAATGGTATTGTGTGACCTAATTAAGTGGTGGGTATTTCATGAGCTTAGTCTTTCTTTCACATCTGGCTGTTATTAGATAGCCCTACTTGGCTACCCTATAAAGTAGCATTTAATCTAAGGGCCAACTCTGCCCCACATTTATTAACGTCTCTCACACTGACTAAATCCACAGGGAGAGGTTGGGCCTAAGAAACCAGGCAACAAAGTAGGAGATATCTCTGCAGAGGGACTAATTCTTTTTCTGTTTGGTTTTTAAGTGCATTTTGCCTTGACTAACTTCAAATATTGATTGTTAGAAAGTGGACTGGAAACGTAATGATTGACTGATCGCAATGTATTACATACAACGAATTTTGAATACCACAGAACTAATTGAATAAATGAACGGAAATATTAATATTGAATTAATAGGAATGATCAAAGTGAATTAAACACAGCGGGCCAAATTCTGCCCCTAGATATGCATGCACAATTTCCATTGACTTCAATGGGGGTTTTGTTGTGTGTATCCAAGGGCAGAATCCAGCTTAATTAATTTTTTAATTGTTTTTAAATGGTGAATGAATTGGTTAAAGTGCAAAGCACCAGAGATGACTTCGTACATATTGCATGTATCCTGTGTTTTTAAAAATATGCCTGAAATACATGCTTATAATCTTACATATATAACTACCACAAATGTTAAATTTTAAAGTTTGCAGAAAATAATGTAAGAAATAAAAACATTCCCATTACATTTTCTTTGTAAAAGGTTAATGTATACACATTGCTGCAGACTTCTATTTCTTTATATTAAAATGACAAAACTTTGATTTGTTAATGAGCTTTGAAAATAAATCTGAAGCTTCGGTGCCCAAGAATCCATCCATGTCCTCGCAAGTGTCCTCTAGGTGAATTTAATAGCTCAATGTACTCTCTTTACCATAGCCTTCTTATTTTCATCACCTTCCTATTTTAGTTAAAACATTATTTGACAAATATTGTGAATGCAAAGGCTTATTATTTGGTCTTAAGTAACTGTCACATCAGTTTAGTTTTTACTACTTAAGAAATTTTACTATGAAATCCCTTCTAGATTATGGATCCATAATAAGGTTTAAAATGTGTTTGATTCCCTAATTGATTCAGTCATTAAGATAGGCCAATTCTACTCTATGTCATCACATCCATTGGCCTGCCTCAGGCCATAAAAAGTCAACGCCTTAGACTTGAAATTTATAACAATTTGACATAAGACATCATTCCATAATATCATCTACCAAGTAAAGAAAAATAATCTTTTGTGAGATAAGCTTTAAACATGCACAGGAAATGTGTGTGTGTGTGTGTGTGTGTGTATGTGTGTGTGTGTGTATGTGTGTGTGTGTATGTGTGTGTGTATGTGTGTGTGTGTATGTGTGTGTGTGTGTATGTGTGTGTGTGTGTGTNTGTGTGTGTGTGTGTGTATGTGTGTGTGTGTGTATGTGTGTGTGTGTGTGTGTGTGTATGTATTGGGATGGAGATTAGAACAACTCTCTTGTAGAAGATGAAGTATTTATATTACACATTCCTTGAGTGACTGCATAATGTAACATTAAATTGATAACTTTCTTTGTTTTAATTAATAGGGGTTTTTTTTTGTTTGTTTCTTTTTTTTTTTTTTTTTTTTTAAGAGCAGATTCAAGATTCAGTTTCACAACACAATTGAACACAAAGTACAGGGAATTCCCATTTGCTCCCTCCCTGCTCTCACATATGTTGACACCCCGACCATAAACCTACCTAATCAGTGTAGTATGTTTGTTATAACAGAAGAACCAACATTGATGTTATCAACTAAAGCCCTTAGTTTACATCAGTATTAACTCTTGGTGTGGTACATTCTATGGATATTGACAAACATATACAGACATGTAGCCTCCATTGTAGCATCATACAGAACAGTTATTCTGCCCTAAAAATTACCTGTTTCACCTATTCACCCCTTTCTGTCCGCAAATCTCTGACAGCCACTGATTTTTTTTACAGTCTCCAGAGTTTTGCATCTTCTACAATGTTATATAGTTGAAATCTTACAGTGTGGAGATGTTTCATATTGGTTCCTTACACATAATACTCATTCAAAATGTTTTCATATCTTTGCATGGTTTGATAGCTCATTTCTTTTTAACATTGAATAATATTCCATTGTCTAGATGTAACTATCTATTCACCTACTGAAGGACATCGTACTATGCTTCCACCTTTTGGCAATTATAAATCTGGTATAAACATCTGTGTGCAAATTTTTGTGTGGACATGTTTTTAAGTCTTTTGAGTAAACACCAAGGAGCAGAATTGATGGATCAGATGGTAAAAGTATGTTTAGTTTTGTAAGAAATTTCCAAAACTGTCTTTCAAAGTTACTTTACCATTTTGCCTTCCCACCACCAGTGAATGAGAGTTCCTATTGCTCTGCCTCCTCATCAGCATTTGATGTTGTCAACGTTTTGGATTTTACCCATTTAAAATGCTGTGTAGTGATATCTCATTGTTATTTTAATTTGCAATTCCCTAATGACTATGATGTCACGCTTCTTTTCATATGCTTATTTGCCATCTGTATATCATCTTTGGTGAGGTGTCTTTTCAGCTCTCTTGCTCATTTTTTAATTGAGTTACTCATTCCTAATTGTCGAGTTTAAGAGTTCTTGTGTGTTTTGAATAAGAGTTCTTTATTAGATATATTTCTACAAATATTTTCTACCAGACTGTTACTTGTATTCTCATTCTCTCGACAGTTTTATTTTTTTTCTTTGAGAGACAGGGTCTCACTCTGTCACCAGGCCTGAGTGCAGTGACGCAGTCATAGCTTACTGCAGTGTCAATCGCCTGAGTTCAGCTCTTGCCTCAGTCTCCTAAGTAGCTGGGATTACAGGCATGTGCCACTATGTCCAGTTTTAACATTTTTTTTGTAAATAGCGTCTTACTACCTTGTCCAGGCTAGTAGCAATCCTCTTGCCTCAGCTTCCTAAAGTGCTGAAATTTTGATAGTCTTTTTAACAGAGGAGCAGTTTTTAATTTTAATGAAGTCCAACGTATCAATCCCTTTTTTTCATGAATTGTCCCTTTTAATTTAAAATGTCAGCACCAAACCCAAGATTTCATCTATATTTTCTGCTGTGCTATCTTCTAGGAGGTTTATAGCTTTGCATTTTATGTCTGCAAACTATTTGAGTTAATTTTGGGGAAGGGTATAAGATTAATATATTGATGATGATGATGATGATGATGATGATGATTATTGCATGTGGATGTCCAGTAATTCCTGCACCATTTGTTGCAAAGGCTATCTGTTCTTCACTGAAATGCTTTTGCTACTTTGTTAAATATCAGTTGACTACATTTGTGTGGGTCTATTTTTGGGATCTCTATCCTGTTCCATTTATCTATTTGTTTATCATTTTGCCAGTGCCACACTCTCTTGATTGTTAGTTTTATAGTAAGTATTGATGTCAGTGTGAATTTTTCAAATTCATGCAATCCTTCTCCTTCAACATTATGTTGGATATTCTGGGTCTTTTTCCTCTTCACATGAACTTTAGAATCACTTTGTCAGATTGTTTCCTTTTTTTTTTTTTTTTTTTTTTGTACTCAGTTATCTTTTGTATTGGTTAAGTTAATATAAACCTTTAGAGCTCTCCTTTTTTAGAAATTCTTTTTTAAAGAAGTTAATAGCTACTTAAAAATAGAGTGACTACAACTTAATGTATTGGCAAGACTCATTATTAGATTTTGCCATAATAAAAAGTTTGCTGTTAATGAATATTAACTATTTATACAGTAATTATAATTTATATAATGTGGGTATTTAGAGAATAAAATATTGGAACATATTATATTGTAAGAAACGGATATTAAAACAAACATCAATGTATTTAAAATTACTATTATTTTAAATAATCAAGTTCTAAGATACTTATTTTTCAAAGTAGCTGCAGGAGGCACTTCATTCTCTCAGTCTAGTTCCCTGTGCCTATCACAATTGATGGTAAAGAACTGCCCTGCCTCCTGAACAGAGGTGATTGAGGGTCTCGAGCCAAAGTAAGGTGAGTAAAATTAAATTAAAAGCTATGATGAAGATAGAGGAGGAAATCCTTTCAACTCAGTCTCCATATCATGAAAACAGTCTCCTGAAACCATATTGGTGATAGCAGGCTGAACTTCTTTAATTTGGGGGTATTTGTTTTTGTTTTACTGCTTCGTATGTATTTACTTATTTTTTATTTTCCTTTATAATAAATATGAAACAGTTGAGCTAAAATTTAAATTTTCATAGGTAGGAGATATTTTTGTATATTACCTGTAGAGTAACAAAATATTGCTAATAGGAAATATGACAGTAACTGTGGAAGTACACTGTAGACTACGGAGAAATAGTACATCACATCAACCTAGCCTCATGATCCTGTTTCATTATGAGAATATAGCATCAACTCACAAAAAGTGCATCTGCAATTATCTATCCCACAGAATATTTCACTTGATTAAAATTACAAATGGTGATCAATGTCATACATCATAATTCTGCATTTTTCAAACAATAAGTAAACGCAAAAGAAATTGCCGCAAATAAGTATGTAAATAACTTTTAACAAATGGTGCATCTATAATCCTGAAAACTCAAGAATAAAGGCAATATACTCATGTTACTCAAAGTGTGGTCTGTGGACCCACAGCATTCTCATCACTTCCCTAGGAATTTGTTAGAAATGTGATATCTCAGACCCATCCTAGCCCACCTGATTCAGAGTGTGCATTAAAAAATAAAAACAAAAACCAGATGATCACTGCAAACATTTAACTTTGAAACGCAGTGCTTTACAATCTTAATAATATGCTGGAAAATAAATGGACTTTGGAGTTATAGCTGTTCTGCAGCTAATGGTATAATCTCGGATGTTATTCAATCTGTGTATGCTGTGTCCCCATCTGTCATGTGGGGATGATAATATCTACTTCCCAAAGTTGTGGTGAGAATAACATGTAATAGCATGTGTGCGGTACATTCACCCCTCCATTCATGCAATTGTTCATGGACTACCTCAAGTAATAAGTTCAGAGTACACTGCTGTTCACATATTAACTCTTGCCACAAAGTTATACAGTCCAAAAAATAAGAGAAAATTCACATTAGTATTAAATCAATACACTTTTTACCCTGAGAATTTGAGGATATCCTCAATCTGCAAAACCTTTTTTCAAATCCACACTCTTTCTTTCTGCTTTCAACTGTGTATGTGCTGAGATGAGAGTCACCTTATGGCTGGGTTCAGTCCTCAGTTCTCCAGCATGTATTACTTCTTAGGAATGGCCAGAAATTCCTTCTCAAGTCTTCCAGAAATCATTGTCTCTCTGCTCTCCCAGTGCTTACCCCGATCCTTGCTTGCAGACATTTCCCTTCCCACCTTCAAAGACAATATGAGCTTTCCACAATAGCCATCACCTGAGACAACAACATAGTTGAACCTCTCCCTTGTCCATGTAGAAGGGCAAGCTATTGTATCCTATTAGTATCTGTCTCATTTATCTTCCTCTCCCCTAGCTTTTCATTTATCCCAAGAGACTAACTCATCTTTCATTACCATGATCTGCCAGGAGGCCCTCTGACCATTTGTGTTAACATATCTGTATTTACCATCCCATTGCCTAATTATAATACCCATCTTAATGCCTGACACATTGTAGTCCCCTCAGTAGGTGCTATTTTCCTTTTTCAATTCAGGCTGCTATTTGAGGTAACTCACAACAATACTATGAATAATAAAATTATATTATATTATATTACATTGTTTTAAAATACATAGGTATTTTCTAATTCACTGTTAATCAAATCTTATTACTAAGACCAACTTGGTAAGTGTGTATAAACTTACAAACGATAATTTCTAGCACATGGTCACTAAGCCTTTGGGTAGAAAACTCTCCATTATTTACCTTCTCTGAGGCCTTGTTCTAGAGTTTTAATAGAAGACCCTTTGCACTACAGCTTGATTTTTATGCATTTATCATCAGAAGTACAGTAATATTCATTATACATAATTGAAATAGTATTCCCTCCTAAAGGAGCAATTCTGTCACTCGTGTCTCATGAGTTTATTCTCATTCAACTTGTCTTTTAAAAATTGACTATTGAAATGGTGATCAAATAGGAACAATTTTAAGAGTATGAGTGAGTGCTGCTAATAATTAACTGATGATAACAGGCAGAAAACAGAACTGCCTGGGCAAACCAGGATGTGGAGTTGCCCTACATATTGGTAATTTCAGCACTGGAATACTTAAAGGCTATAACTAATACAAAGTTATTCCAATCATGGAAGATAATGTCATCAAGGCAGAAGTGTTTTGCAGCATCAGATTCAATCTGAAGAACTTTCTTAGGACATGGACAAGTAAATGTCTGTGAGACTATGAACTTGAGTCCTCACCATAAAGGAGGAGTCAGGAAACAATACAAAGAGGATGAAGCCTTGGAAAACTACACAAGAGGCAAAGTTTGACATGGTACTAGGTGTTGTCAGGAGCAATCAATGAAAGGAAGGTTATTGTAGTACTTAAAATAAGTGACTGTGGGCCAACAAAAAAGAGAGTCTTTAAGGGTATCCAACTGCAAAGACAGATATCAGTATTGTAAAAATTCTAAGGGTATTTTTGTTTATTTTTGATTAAAATGAAAACATTTCTTTTTTCATATTGCTAATTAATAACTTTTATTTGGATAATAAATAGATTTCCAACATTTAAAAAGTCATAATATCAAAAAATTTTAAATACCTAGGATTTTGGTATACATTTAATGTGTATAAATTATATATAATTTGTGCATTTATCTTTCTGACAATGATGGCAAGAAGTGAGCTTTAAAGGGATAGAATCTGGTATTCAACAGTAAAGAGAAACAGGGGCTGATTGATGACATTATTTAGTCTTTTCTTTTGAAAATAAATAAATATGTTAAAAAGTAATGACATAAACTACTTTTTAAAGTGATGCTACGTATTTTAGAGATGCTCTGGGTGGAAATATTTATGTGCCTGTGGTTTGCAATGAACTAGAGCTAAGCAGATAGATAAACAGGATGGCTGAGCTGGGAACACCTTTTTTGTGTGTTTTTCTTCAGGTCTGCAAAGCCCATAAGGAGAGTTCTTAAAGTTAGGTAAGAAACATTTGTAAATTTAAAGTTTTATAAGGAGGAAAGAGAGAGTTTATTTTGTCTGTTTAAAAGTGCAAATCCCACTATTTTGGGCATCAAGGGTGCAAAAAGCCAATGTAATTGTTTTGTGAATTTGGCCCTTGGGTTTGTCATTCAAACCTAAGCATCGCAACTAGATTAGAAATTTCAACGATGTGACATCTCTATGACTTTTTCTGTGAAATCTAATGCTCTGTCTCCTAGTCATAATATAAAACACTGTAGGTCTGCATTATGTAACCTCCAACCATATAATTCTATACTTGGCTCAAAATCTGAAATTTTCCCTAAAAAAAAATAAAGAAATAATAATAGTATTAAATTTGAAGTCACTCATATTTAAATATATGAGAGTTTCACTTGAAAAGTTGAATATTTTTGACTACCTGCTTTAAATAATAACTCATCTAGAGCAGCTTACTATAGTTTTTGATAATATTTCACTTCATATTCAATTTTGGAAGTCTCTGGTTTTGCATATTCTTTGAATTTTGTTCTTTTGATAATATGAGAAATAAATTTACCCAACATAGCAAAACAAATATTGATTTTGTCATAAAGTCAATGTCATTTGTCAGGCTTCCTCACATTAAATATGTTAAAAGTACACATGATTTTATTAACCCACTACTAAAATCATACTTTATATAATCAATTTTTCTGACTTTCGAATTCTCTCAAGGATTCAGGAAAATCTTTATTATATAGAATTAATAAAAACAACTATAATTTTCCAATTTAACTTCCCCTTGGAATAGAATACTGGTTGTGCTGAATATATGTATACTGTAACTTATCAGCTCTGTAAAGACAAGGATTTCTTAGGAAGCATACAATGACTGCTATTCCCATTTCAATGGGAAAGGAAATATCTCTTTTTGAAAGTTCATGAACTTAAAGCCTTGGCTCCATTTTGATCCTAAAACGAAAGAAATTTAAGTATGTTATGATATAAATGAAAATTATTTTATTAAAACTAGTTGGCTCTTAAGAGTTACAGGCTCAGTCAGATATTATCATTAGAGACAATTAAATTGTTTCCTATGAGTCAGTAATGTTAGTCTCAGATTAGCAGAAATAACACATTAGATCAGAAGTCTAAAGAGATCTCCAGAAATCTCAGCTAGCCCACTCTATCTTCTCTAGCAGGAGGAATACCCTACATTTCTCACCAAAATGCTAACTATTTTTAAAGGGATGAAAACCTAAGGTCTTATATTAAGCAACAACAACATCAATAAAGTCTACTGTTCTCTCTCTACAACTTTTCATTAAGACCCTACAAAGTTTCTCAGTGTTCCAACCCCATGCTTTCTCCTTTGTTCTCAATTCTCTTTTATAATTCCTATACAGTTTTACGTTGTTACTTTAACATACATAACATTTACATGTTGAAGTTAACAGACATTTTGTCAAAGAGAAAAATACAATTCCATATTCTTTTTAAAACTACATTTTTGGTAGTGAATATTTTGATCAGATAGCTTTTTTAACATTTTCAAATGTATATAAAATGTGTTAATTTATTCATACCCCAATGGTAAGTATAATAATTCAAACAGTTGAATAATTGAGCCTACTAGCCATTCTAGAATTATTTGAGATCAAGAGCATTATGTAGACAATGTTGTATTGTAGGCATGTTAATTCACTGTTTAAGTACATAGACTTTGGGGTTTGATGGACTTGGGTTAGAATGCCAGCCATATCATTTATGGTCTCTGAGACATGAACATGAGTCATCAATCTAAAAAGACAGTCGAGAAATAATGCCAAGCAGATAAAGACCTGAGAGACTTGATAGGAGAGAATGTTTGGCAAGGATGGTAATACGTGTCATCATGAGAAATTGATGAGAGGAAAGTTACTGTATTACTTACAAGATGTGAGTACTTGGGCAAGTTACTTATTCTTTCTGAGTCTTATTGACTTATCTATAAAATAGAAGCGGTGCTAGCAAACTTGCAGAGAGTATATAAAGCTCTAAGTGCAGTGGTTAGAACAGAAGTCCCCACAAAGAAGCTGTCATTATCATCAGCATCTACATGTTGTGTGTGTGTGTGTTTGTGTGTGTGTGTATGTATAAAATATTTTTTCTTTCAAGTTGGGGTTTTACTTTTAGATAATTAACCTATCACCTCAAACCTAATAGTTATTCCCAATTTTATATATTTTTATATTAGGCATTATTGCCATATTGCAAATTATAATTATAGTATTTTTTAACGATTTGCAACATTCTTAAATATAACTACCATGTCCTAAATCACACATTTCTATGGAGTCTTCAGATCCACCTCATAAAAACACTTCAAAAATATAGTCAATGTCTACAGTGAGGATCAAGTTTGTTGGGCCTAATTTTTAGGACCCCATACCAATGAGTTCAAGGTCACAGGTTTTCCCATTGCAAATCATGTAGGCAACAACTGTCTTTGGAATGGACGCCTAGTCATCAGGTGGACACCGTGCACGATTCATCACAGTGACTAAGCAAGAAAGCAGATAGAATTTGAATATAATCATCACCATCTCCAACACAGCAATTCCAAGGAGTTACCCTATTAGGAATGAATAGAAGTATCCTCATAAGCATGAACATATACCTTCGGGCCAAATAATATTTTCTCAATTTATCTTCTGTTTATTCTTTTAATTTAAATAAACTTTTGGGAGAATGGTTTTAGATTTACAGAAAAGTTACAAAGATTTTTAGAGAGTTTCAATGTACATTGTATCAGTTTGCCCTATTTTTAACAACTTACATTACTGTGCTGTATTTGTCAGAATTGAGTCAACACTGATATATTACTATTAACTAAACTACATGTTTTATTTGAATGTCACCAGTTTTTTTCAGGTCATTTTCCTGTTTCAAAATCTCACCCAGAATACTACATTACATCTAGTTATCACATCTTCTTAGAATCTCCTGATGTGTGAGTGTTCAAGACATTCTTTGCTTTTGATGACCTTGACAATTTTGAGGTGTACTGAACATGTATTTTGTAGGATATCCTTTAATTTAGGCTTGTCTAATTTTTTTTCATAGTTACATTAAGGTTATTATTTTTGAGGAGGTGTCCTGTTTACATGAATGTTCTGATTGTATTTTGTCTAGCTGAGAGTTCAAAGAAGCCTTTCTGTGTGAGGCAATATATGGGATCATCCTGATTTATTTAGTTCTCCTTGTTCAATTTTACTTAGTGATTAAGATGAAAGCTATCCAGATAACTACCACAGAGGGTAAGATAATGCAAGGAAATAACCATGCAAAAAAGAAGACAATATTTTTAGCCTATTTTTCTGAATATGTAAAAATCCCTCCCCAGGTATATTTTCCTGAATCCTCTTGCACACCAAAGACAACCGCTCACCACACATTATTCTTCAGTATGTTTCTTTTATTTTGTATGCATAAAGGTCAACCTGAAATATACATCAAACCTGAATGAAACATCCTCTTCCCTTATGTAACATACCAGTGCTTGAAGTTTGCTCTTCCAGCATTATTTGTTTAATAGAAATATTTTCCATACCACCTGGTTCTGGCAGAAAGTCAAAATTTGCATTTATATGAGGTAGTTTATCAAATATAACATACAGAAGTCTGTTAAGTACGCATTGCATTTTGTTTGTGAGAAAATCTGTTTGTATTTAATGTAGTTTTTAAATTAACCTTAATGAAAGCTTCTGAAAATTGTTGTTCTAAGCATTTGAAATATGCAACAAGAACTGGTGGAAGACATAAACATGTTTTCCATTATATGTTATCTGATAGCCCAAAATTACTACAAAGAAGAATGTGGGACTATGTTAAATTAGAAAGATAAGCATGCATTTAGTTAAAAGCAAAGGTCTTTAGAAGAGAAAAGCATCTAACACAGTTAACCCTGAGCATCTTATAACCATCTTCAGTCAGAGGTATTTTAGCATTTTTAAGTAAGAATATTACTTACTGTACACAGAAACTAAGGCTATTTTCACCAAATTCTAATATTTTGCTTCTCAATCTGAGACTGGCCAAATACTCAATGATTCACCTAAGTCTCCCTAAAGTGTTGAGAATGGTAGTTTGGAGTATGAACCCATCTGTCTTGTGTCTCTTAATATAACAGTTCATCTTGCCCTAGTGTTTTCGCTTTTCATTCCTTACAATGTTTTCCTTAGTATTATCATTTTGAATCTCAATGTATCCCAGTGATTTTCACATAGATGGCTCCGCAATCATGGATATAAGGTTGACATTCATTTCTAGTAGACCATGATGTTTTCATCAATTGGGGCAAACCCAAGTGTCTTTCGGGTTTGGACAAGTTATTTACATGAGCGAAGGCAGCTAGACAAGTGCTGAGGTGAACACAGTGCTCATCTGTAAAAAAGGAAATTTCTACCTGTCTGGATCTCAACTTTGCTATGTAGATCAAAATGCCCAATATTTTCAGAGAGTGAATGTTTTAAAATTAAAGCTAGAAATCCAGATACTTGTATTTTAGGTGTTAAAAACTAACTTTGAAATGAGTAAAATATTGTGCAGGCCACAAATTATGGCTAGGGTGCCAGTATGCAGCCTGTGTATAAAGTACAATAAATAAAAAATATTAATAATTGCTTAATTCAAGTAAAATCTTGGAAAAATAACTATTCCTTGAATAAATATTATATTTCTTTGAATGGAAAGTCATGCTTATTTTAATATAAATCAAATGTTATTCAAAATTATTGCTCTTCAATGTTTATAGCATTTGACAAAGTCTGGGCTATGGTTCCTAAACATAGGATTTGCTACACCTTTGGTTGTAAACTTATTTGAAGCCATTGCACTATTGTTCTAATAGTTTAATAAAAAGTTTTAAAACAAAGTTTTATATGCAATAAATTCCACGTTTGATTAAACTATCTAACAATTTTAGCTTAGTAAACCTCTTATCTTCTAACCTTAAAGTTGTTTATTCATAATTCTCATCATGTGTGAGCTGGTCTAAAACTTTAAATTGATTAAAACTATACACAGAGGGCTTGAGCCTCCATAGGATTTGCCACTTGTACAAGGCACATGTTGCTCTAAACAGTCATATCTAGCAGTGACCTCTTAGATTAGTGACCAGATGGCTTTGCTTGGGACAAAAGAAGGTATGTGAATCTATGAATTTCTGTGTTAAGATCTGTCAAGGAAAGCAGTTCGCACCTCATTCTTTCCTTACAATCACAAAAGTGGAAAAACAAAAGGCTGTTGTTCATCCACTTTCTACATGTTTTTCTTCTCCCTCCTACCTACAGCAGGGCCCTCTGACAGCTGGGGAAGAAACTGGTAGAGCTGGACGTGAATGGTACTCTTCTTCCCTCCTTAACCCAAGTCCAACCTAATTCTCTCAAGGGTAAACTTTGAGTTCTTTGTCATTTTTATCATGTCCTCAGGTTTTTCCTTGTAGCCCAAAGTAAACATTTTCAATAAGAAAATAATTTCATAAATCTATTACTATTATCTCTATAATGCTTTTGAAGTATGATTTAATACATTTGAGGGAGATGTTATCAATAAAAGTTTCTTAGTGGGGATTTAGGAGTTTTATATTTTTTAATGTAAATAATTTTCTTTTATGAGTCTTTTCACCCAAAATTATATTTCCCATTATATTTTGAGATTGTTTCCATTGTATTTTGAGATTAAAACAATATTGAAACAATCTCAAAATACAATACAAAATACGATGGAAACAATCTCAAAATATAATGGGAAATATAATTTAGGTGAATATAATTGAATTATATTCAATCTCAAAATATAATGTAGACAGCCTCCAGCCTCCCCTGCCACCAGGCAGTTCTGGGAGAAATTATACATTCATATGCATGAAAATGTGTGGTTTTGTCTATAAACATTTGTAAGATGGTACATACAATAAATGTTCATATGCTATTACACAACTTAAAGTTTTAAAAGAAAAAAACTCACGTAAATATCTTCAGAAACCCAGTACAGCTTTTCAAATAATCTCAATGGTGGAAAATGCTTGCCTTGTGTCTATAGTTATGATTTAAAAAAAATAACCACACCTGGTGAACAAAACAAATAACCTTAAATTGGGCCATACACTGAGTTACATTATAAAATATTAAAATGTAACATTTTCATGTAACAAACATGCGTTAAGTGCCTATCTCATGCAAAGGAAACAATCCAAAATGACAACTAAACCATAGAAGGTATATAGGTTCACAGTTTTGAAAAGAACACTATTAATTTGACAATGTATTATGTTTCATCATACCTTAATTAATGAAATTAGTTCATTTGATTGCTTTTAGTCATTCTAATGTAACACGAACAATGCTAATACTAAAATTATTAATCCAATATATTCATTTCTATGGCTATTTTCTTGATACATCAGTGGATTTCACTATTAGCTTGTTTGGCTGGTAAAGAATTAGAAGAGAAATGCATGAAGTTGAAAGACAGACAAAATTTGAGTTTGTTACTGATGTTATCAATGTTTAAGGCTTGTAGTCCATTAACCATCTGCATTAGAAGCAACTGGCAATATTTGTTAAAAACATAAACCCTTGGGCACCATGCTAAAATTCAGTTTTATTATCACCAGGTTATTTCCTTACAGACAAAAAATTGAGAACTAACAGTTTACATATAAAGAAATCATTGTAATGAGTTCAACACTTCTCCAGTGGGTCTTAGAAATTCTTCATGGTAAAGTGGAATTTCACCATTAGGTTGTTTGTTGTATCAAGATGTTCTTATTTGTTAACAATTATATCACAGCCACCAGATTTTCTCTAAAAATCTATTTGATACATCTCCATTTCCTGTGAAGCATTTATTTACCACAGTTAGTGATTTTCTGTTTTTTAATGTATGTTTAACTGTAATATCTCTTTCATATGCCATATCGTTCCAAAAAGGATGTCAGAAAGCTTGATACAGTATAAATAATTACAAAATTATAATTTTGGCTGTTAGTCCCCTGTCTCTGAATATTTAAGAAAAAATATACCATATGATGCTTCTGCCTTTCTCATTTATGATATCATTTTTGATCTACTTTGATGGGGATTTTAAAGAATGTCTTTAACCTGCATGTCACCCTGGTTATAACAAATATATAACCGGTAATTATCCACTTCAGGTATATCCTTACAGCGTATTTTATCTTCATACAAAAAAAACTTTCATAAAATATTAACTTCATAAAATGGAGTTAATATTTTTATACTTAATCTTGTCTGTTTTACAATGATACGTGCAAATAGTTTAATAACATTATTTGCTTATACCTCTTAAGGTTCAAACAACCAGTTGTTATATAGGAACAAATAAGTCTTATCTGTTTCAGAAGACACATACTCTGTTAGCATACAATAGCTAATATCAAACCACTAATAGATTTAACCTTGTAAGTTCATAGATATTTAAAAGAGTTATGGTTTGAAGGTCAACTCGTCTGTCTTACTGTAAAAGAAAGGCAAAGAAATGAATAAAAATTAGAAAGAATTAATTCTTCAAAAAGTTTTTACAAATCAAAACCCTGCCGTTTCACACTGAGAACAAAAGAAGCATATTAAACACCAAAGTTTATCAAGACAAATTAGGTCCCAGTTTCAAATTTTCTTTAATCTTTTGCATCTGAACAGTTTTTTTGCCTCATGCTGTTTTCCCTAGTTAAATGTTAAAATGAATTCTAGCCAATACCATTGACTTCCTCCCTTAAAAATATTGAGACACATAATAAAAAATTAATTACTTCCCCTAATTTCCGTGTGATTCTTTAAAAAGATGTAAAATTCATTTAAAGTAAGTGGTGACTTTGTCTTTGAAGATCACGACAATTAACATGGATCAAAGCTTAGGTTCTGTAACGATGATAGCTTATTAGCATAATGAAATTAACTTAGAGACAAGAATCTTTAATAGGTACAACAAAAACGCTTTAATAATACTTGAAGAAAATTATGTATTTGCTAGAAGTACAACAGTTTCAGATTTTCTATCCAATTAATAAGTTGTTAATTAACTCCTTTTCCAAACAATGCACACTTTAAGCTAACATCTGCCCATTGGAATATTCTATCTATAGTGCTTCATTTTTTGTGAGGTTATAGTGGTTTTGCCAATGATACTTTGTATTTTTTTACTATTAAGAAAATTCAAGTTTAGCCTTCCATACTAGAAATCCAATATTTCATCATCAAAATAGAAAAAGGCTTAATGTCTATCTTGGGAAGGAAATAAAGATTTCAAAATATGATTGCAATTTGACTGGTAGCTCACACTGAAGGTGTTCAGCATTTCAAGGACAAATTTTTTTTGGATAGCTTTGGGGTGCTATAAAATTTGACTCATTGTTTAAATGCAAGAAAGAAAAAGAATCTATTAAAAAAATAATCATAATTTTCGTTTGGGTGTACATGTTGGAAACTACTTGGATTTTGACGATAAATAAAAGAATGCTTTATTTTGTTCCAGCAGTAAGTCTTAATAATTATGTTTTCATCCAAAGGCTGTAAAAAAAGTATCTTATCATTTTCTAACCATTCATTCATTAAGCTATTATTTATTGACCACTAATATTCATTGCAGGTGCCAGGCACTAAGAGTCTCCTAATTTTAAAAAGAAGGAGGGTTGTGTTGTTCCAGGTGCTGTTTTCATTGTTGCTGGTGCTATTGTTTCAGCCAAATGGTTGATTTTCTTTTTGCCCAGGTAGCAGAAATGGGTACTCTGTCCAGGTCCTTTACCTCTGTTATATCTGATTGCTATAGTATTTTTCTGACACTCATAATTGAGCATAATCCAAAATCAAAACAACAAAGATCAAAAAACAATGACATAGATACTTAACAGAAGACTAATTTTAAAAAAATATTATAATTTGACAAGGAGTTATTGCACATGCCTTCCTCATTTCCATCTCCTAAAAGCTCCTTCTCTTCCCCATCTATTTGGGAAGTCTGTGGTTTTCTAATTCATATATGTTGGCAATATGCTGTCTAAGTGCTTTGTTTTCTAGATCTAGAAATTAATAAGTAGCCCCGAATCCCAAAGATATTATGCTGCCCTCAATCCACATAAACATCAAGTCCCCTGGCTGCCACTCTTGCCACCTGATATCTGTATGCCTTTGTCCAAACAGCTACACACTATAAGCTCCTTTTCTACCAGATAAGGGCCCAAACCAGAAGCACAAAAATTGGTGTCATAGTAGACATAGAGAGGGAAATACCAGGAAACTAGGAATCTCAAGATAGTCAGTGATGTGATGAAGACATAACTCAGAGGTACTTTCTGGTGTAGCCCTCAGAATAGACTAGATTATGATTTTAGAGAATTCCAACCAAGCAGTGTATAAAAACTATTTCTTTTTTTTTCTGATTGGCTGGTAGCTCTATCTCCCTACCTGAGCTCTGAGAACATTTTGTACTTTATTTGAAAACCTACCAAATTCTATCCTGTTCGTATGGCTATTTTTGAAGATTTCTTACCCACTACTTAACTATTATTGGAACCCTACCTTAAAAAAAAGCACGTAAAGAAGCATGTTGGCTTCTAAACTATGGTAAAATTAAACCTAGGGCATTTGGAGAAATACCCTAGCTTCTCCCCTCTTCCTGCCCTGCAGTCTTCCATCAATAACTCCATAGGTCAAACCTTGCTGGGAGCCCAGTGGACACAGGGACTTGGGAAATGTAGTTTGCAGAGATTAGCCACTTCAACTATAAGGCAGAGCAAGAGAAAGGCACAAAATGGATATGAGAATGACTGGCACAATTTGGTTAAAATTTAACTTTTTGTTAGCCGCAGGTATTGAATACAACAGAATATTACTGAAATAACATCCTCACTAATTTTCTTACCACCTGCTTGGCACTTTAAGGCCCACTCACCATTCTGGGTGATACCAGGGATATCATTCTGAAATGCAGACCAGATCATGCCATCCCTCCCATTGTAACATCTTTCAATTCAATCTCATTCTTTGTATTATGCAGTTGAACCTTGAACAATGCAGTGGTTAGGGACACCAACCAGCCCAAAATCCATGTATAACTTAGCCACTGAGAGCCTATTGTTGACCAGAAGCCTTACTGATAATGTAAACGGATAACACATATGTTTAGGTTATATGTTTTACATACTATATTCTTACAACAATGTAAACTAGAGAAAAGAAAATGTTGGTAAGAAAATCATAAGGAAAAGAAGATATTTTTACTCTTCATTAAGTGGAAGTGGATCATAAAGGTCTTCATCTTTTACGTTGAGGAGGTTGAGGAGGAGGAGGCAGAGGAAGTGTTGGTCTTGCTGTCTCAGAGGTGGCCGAGGTGGAGGAGGTTGGAGGGCAAGCGGGAGAGGCAGGCACACTTGGAGTAACTTTTATTGAAAAAAAATATATAAGTAGACCCAGGCAGTTCAAGCCCATGTTGTTCAAGGGTGGATTGTAAATCTTGAGTGCATCACAGAAGAAGTCTCTAGCACCTCCCTCTAGTGTCAAGATACACCCTCTGGTCCACCCTCAGTTAACCACCTGTAGCTTTAGACTGCTGCAAACTATTGTACACTGTGTCTCATATGGGCCTCTTTGCTTGAAATGCCAGAAACCTCCCTTTGCTCACCCTATCAGAGTCACCACCATCATTTTTTTCCATTAGAATGACTCTTATATTTCTTCAAAACTTAATCTTTGGCCAGGCATGGTGGCTCACACCTGTAATCCCAGCACTTTGGGAGGCCAATGTGGGGGATTTCTGGAGCTCAGGAGTTCAAGCCAGCCTGGGCAACATGCCAAAACTCCATCTTTCCCCAAAATACAAAAATTAACCGGGTGTTGTGGCATGTGCCCGTAGTCTTGGCTACTAGGGAGGCTGAGGTGAAAGGATCGCTTAAACCCATGAACAGAGTTTACAGTGAGCCAACAACACACACACACACACACAACATAACTTTTATGCCCCTAGTATGACTGAAAGATCTTTTTGTGTGCCACTTTGAACTCTGGATATACCTCCATCAACACATGTTACTATAATCATTGTGTTTAGATTTGACATCCAGTATCCTCTGCAGGATGCGAAGTACATGAAACCTGAGGACTGTACCTCTTGATTGAGAAACATTAATGCCCATCACATAGGAGGGGAACAACAAAAGATTATTGAATTAGTCAACAAATGAACGTGTGATCTCTTCTTTGACCATATTTGATGACAACCTATTCATTTTATAAGTCCCATTGCTATGAAGAAAACTGAACAAAATTGAAACAAAAGTAATTTTGTTATTAATATAGAAGGACATTGTTCCTTAAAGGTGTTTCTAAACAGTAATGAAAATATCTTACAATGATCTCCTCTAAATAAAAGTAGACTTAGTTTGTGTCTTCTTTCATTGAGCATTCTCTTTCAATGTAATCTTTCCTTTCTTTATGTGAGCTTTGCTGCTCTCTACTTTGTAAGGTTGTGCACAGCTGTGTCCTGGATTTGAATTTCCCTTGATGACTCTGTTCTTTTTAATGTTGTTATTTTTGTTTGTTTTCAGAACAATTTATGCTTCACACTTAATTTGCATGTTTTTTTCCAACTTTATGAGTTTGAACAAGAATACTTCTCTGTTCTCGTATGACAACTCAGCGGGATAAGTGCTGTACTTAAAAGAAGTTTGTTTTGTTTTTCTCAAGTGCAAAAGATATTTATCATGAGTAACCACCATCTTCCAAAAGTATATCATACAATTAATAGCAAGGGAATCCCTAAGAAAAAGGTAAAAACAAAAGAGGAAGGAATAAAGATAAAGACAGAAATAAAGAAAAGATAATGAACGAATGAGGAAAAACGAGGCAGGGAGCAGGAAGGAGAAAGCCAAAGCAAAAAATATTTCTCCTCCCTTGCATTTAATTACTATATTTTGCCCATAAGGACATTTGTAGCAATACCTTAAACTGTGTTACCCCTAAACCAAATAATAATAATAATAATAAACTTAAGGCAGGATCCTGCAGAGGATAGGTATACATTAGAGCGCTCAAGGGCTGATACAGTGAGAAAACTAAAGGTATGTTAAAATCTTGGCCACTGAATGAGTAATGCCATTATAAAACACTGTTAGAACACGTAGAGGGGCATTCAATTTCAGTAACTGATACAATCTGATCCAGAGTCTGAATGATATAATGATCCAAGAATACATTGCTTAAGGTCTTTTAAAATACTGTGTGAAAAGCTGACAATCATCTCTGAAATCTTTGTTTTTGCTTAGCCAAAATTGTTTGATTGCTTATTTTAGTGAAAAATTTTCAAACAAATGCTAAAGTAAATAGGGTGATATACTAATTTATATATAGCCATTGTCCAAATTTAACAATTCCCAAATATGAGTCAATATTATTCCATAAATCTCTATTCTCCCACTTTTGTCATCAATAATGTTATTTAGCTGGAGTGTTCTAAATCAAATTCCAGACATCATATCATTTTACCCATAAGTGATTCAATATGTATTTCTAAAAAGTAAGGGTCATTGTAAGCATAACCACAATGCCATCAAACATCTAAATCATTAAGCAAATACTTAATATCATAATTGTCCAGCCCACACTTAAATTTCCATTAACTTTTTCTTAGATAGTGTGCTCAGATCAGAATACAAACAAAATCCACACTTTGATTTGGTTTATGTGTTTCTTAAATTTCATTTAATCTTTAACAATTGATGCTTTTTGTTGAATAAGTTAGGTCCTTTTTCAAGTTGAATTTCTCTTACTCTTCACTATATTGTCATTAACCTGTCTCCATCCGCTAGGTTTCGTGTAACTTAGTAGACAGAGTTAGAGTTTTGAGTTCATTCAGAGTAATATCTTTGGGAGGTGTTTGAGGAGGAAAGACACTTCATGGCTGCTGCTACTTGTTCCCTGTTGTACTACATCAGGATCTACTTAGTATCTGATTATCCATTTGAACTGGCTTTTTGAAATTGATGTTTAGTGAAATTATCAATGGGTCCAGGTATTGTCAGCCTGACACAACCATTACAAAATTCCCTATCAATATGTTCATGTAAATTTTGATATAGATACTATATAAGTAATTATCTTATTGAAGGTTGCAAAACAGTGACTTTAAATATTCTATTTTTTTCTTATGGGATGTTTCCCTCTTATGATGACAAGGTGAGTTACTCTGAAACATACACTGGGATAAACTGAAATGGATCTGGAGGGAATCTATATTGGTGAAAATGTTGAATCATTTTTCTTTATGTTATTTGCCTGTGATAAGAGCAAATCAAAAATATTAGGACATTTAGTAAATAATAGTTATTTTAAACTTTCAAATAAAATCTTATACAAGATTTATAAAGAAGTTGAGTTTGCTTCTATAACTTTTAAAAATAATTTTTTTTTAAATTTTAAGAAAATTGTAGATAATATGAAATTACACGAAAAATACATAATGACACCATGCTCCCTTTGCCCAGTTATCCTTTATAATATCATTTTGCAAAATTGCGATACCATGATCATGACCAGAATATAGACACTGATATAGCCAAGGTAACATTTCCATCACTGTAAGAATCACACGTTTCCTTTCATAGGCTCCCCACCCATTCTTAAACTGTGGCAATCCCTAATCTGTTCTGCATTTGTACAATTTTGTCATTTTGCAAATGATATATAAATAAAATCATACAGGGTGTAACTTTTGGAGATTGCCTTTTCTTTTCACTCAGTGTAATTCCCTGGAAATTCATCCAGTGGTCTGTTTATCGATAGTTCATTTCTTTTTATTGCTGAATAGTATTCCACATACTACAGATTTTTTAGCCATTCATACACCAAAGGACATCTAGCTTAGTCCTAGTATCTGGCTATTGTGAATAAAAATTCTATAAACACTTACATACAGGTTTTTGTGTGGGTGTTAAGTTTTTGTTTCTCTGATATAAATGCCCAGAAGTGCAATTACTGGGTAATATGATGTCTGCATGTTTAATTTATTTAAGAAACTGCCAAACTATTTTCCAAAGTGCCTATACTATTTTAAATTTTCACCAGCAATGTAGGAGGGATCCACTTTCTACCACTTGTTGCAAGCATTTGGTATTAGCACTATTTTTTTTTCTTTTATTTTAGCCATTTCAATTGGTATGTAGTGATATTTCCTCATTTTAGTCTGTGTTTTTCTAATGGATAATTAGGTTGAATATCACTGAAGTTGTGTGGTTGCCAATATATCCCTTCAGTAAAATGTCTGTTTGTGTCTTTTACCTATTTTATAATTGCATTGCTTTGTTATTTATTGTTGAATTCTGAGAGTTCTTTATACATTCTAAATACTACTCTCTTGGAAGATACATGTTTTGCAAACATTTTCTCCAAGTCTGTAGCTCCTCTTTTCATATTCTTAACAGCATCTTTTACAAAGCAAAAGTTTTTAATTGTGATGAAGTCCAATTAATCTATTTTTTCTTCTATGAATTATGCTTTTAGATCTCAAAGATTTTCTACTATTATTTTTTATAAATGTTTCATAATTCTGTGTTTTGCGTATAAGTCCATGATGCATTTTTTTAAATTTAAGATGTGAGATTTAGGTCAAGTTTTATTTATTTATTTTTTTGCCTATGGATATCCAATCATTACAGCATCTTTTGGGGGAAAAGCCTATTTTTATGGAATTGCTTTTGCATCTTTGTCAAAAATCAGTTGAGTATATTTATGTGGATCTAATAATGGACTCTATTATTTATGTACTATTGTACTATATGTACAATTATGTACTATTTTTATGTACTATTGTACTATTTATGTTCTATTGATCTATGTACCTGTCTTACCACCACTGTCACACAATCTTGGATACTGTAGCTATAATAATAAGTTTTAAACTTACATAGACCTATTTCTACTCTTCCATTTCTCTTTCTCAAAATTGTGCTAGCTATTTTAGTTTCTCTGCTGTTTCATATAAATTTTACAATAATTTTCTCTATATCTACCAAAGAATTTTGTTGGCATTTTAGTAGGAATTTCATTAAACTTGTATATGAATCTGGTGAAAATAGATATCTTTACTATGTTGAGTCTTCCAATATATGAACACAGTATGTCTGTTTATTTAGATCTTCTTTGATTTTTTTCAGCAACATGTTTTCAGCATATAAGTCCTGTATACATTGTTTTAAGTTTGTGCTTAAGTATTTACCTTTTTTTGAGAAATTTTAAATGATATTGCATTGATTTTAAATTTTGCTCACCATGTATTCATTGCTAGCCTGTAGAAATAAATTTATTTTGAGCATTCATTTTTGTATCCTAAAAGCTTGTTAAACTCACTTAGTTCTAGTAGTTTTTGGTTGAATCCTTAGGATTTTCTATATAGATAATCATGTCATCTTCAAATAGAAACACTTTTACTTCTTCCTTTCTAATCTGTATGGTGTTTATTTCCCCTTTTCTTAATACACAGGATAGGAATTCTAGCACCTTGTTGAATAAGAGTGGTGAGAGCAGATAGCCTTTGCCTTGTTTTCAATATCGGGGGAAGGCATTCAATTGTTCCCCAAGTATAAAATTATCTTTAGGCTTCCTGTATATGCTCTTTATCAAGCTGTGTTGGTAACTGATTAAACGGTGCCCAACCAGATTGAGGGTGGGCCTGACTCTCCCAATCCACTGACTCAAACGTTAATCTCCCTTGGCAGCACCCTCCCAGACACACCCAGGAACAATACTTTGCATCCTTTAATCCAATCACGTTGACACTCAGTATTAACCATCACAGTCTGCATAAGATAGTTGATCTTGGTATACATAAAGTAATGATGTAAGTCCGCCTGCATGGCTCTGTCTACTAAGGGTGTCCACCTTGTTGCCACTGAACCCACTCAATTCAACTCTGCCCCGGCCACTAAAGTAGTTGTCCAGCCCCTTCATGGCAGAGCCTGGAGCATCATTAGTAAAGCAGCAAATACTACGCATTACTCATCCAGCAGGCCATCTGCAAGGCTTCACTGTCAGACCCAGCTTGACATAGCAGCTTAAGGTCTATGATATTGGCTTGGGGGCAACTGGCCAGGAAGTCCAGCTACTCTGACCCTGCCCAGACTGAGGCTAACTAACAATTTATATTGCACTGTCCATTTAGGTTTTGACCAGATTATGTAACTTTTTATGCCAACATCTATACACTATAAGAAACATGCCATCTTCTCTTCCAATACATCTTGCCTGACAGAACACTAGTACACATGTGCAGCAAAGTAAATTTCCTTAAAACAAGTCTTGGTTTCCTACTGATGTTATGATAATAAAAGGGGCAGGAAGTTCTCAAAATGCTCATGTTAATGAAATACTTACAACCCTTTCAAGTATTGATGAGGAAAGGATAGAGCTATTAGCCAAACCCACACACATTAGTTAGCTGGGGTCAAGAGTAGCACTGAGATTTCTAGTAGCCTTAGTCCCTGTGTGTATTACTTTTTCCCATGTTCTCTAAAGGACTGTGTGATTAGTCAGAAAATCACTCCTTCAGTATGCCCATCATGTACCCCTCTCCTCAATTGAGCAGATAATTAACTCTCTCTCTTTCCACAGTGGTTCTTAGTATTTCTAGGCTGTCAACAACATTTTCAGGGGTACATCTTGAAAAAAAAAAAAAAAAAAAAAACAGGCAAGACAATGTATTGTATTTTTTATAAAGCCAATTTTAAAAACTTCTGACATTATAATTTGTCTATTTTTCTACTTTTCAAAAACCCAAACTATTGATAAATGAGAAAAGTATAATAAGAGGTATTATATTTTCAATGCTCTTTTTATTAAATAGAAAATTGTTAACTCCATGTCAGTCTCCATTGTTCTGTGTAATTTTGCTGGTCCATAAAATACAAGTCGGGGAACTACTGTGCAAAATATGCATTGCCATTTATTTGGCCTTGTATAATGTTTAGAGACATATTTCAAAATTCATTTGTCAAATTCAAGATGAAAGACAATTGACTAAAACATATAGCTGAGAAAATACAAGTCAAGTAATATCATTTGTGAGATGTTTTCACATTTAAGAGAAGAAAATTGCTATGTGAAAATGTATAAAAATATATTTAAAACAAAAAATACAACAAAGTGATCATGAGACCCTACCTGTTGGATGGCCTGAAATCCTGTTATATGCTAAATGTCTGGTATTTATTGAAGGTGAGTGACTGAATACAATCCTTCTAAGCATAGTACAGCAACTGGAGTTACACAACGGCATTCCCTCAGAGCCCCCATTGACAGCTATAGAAACAAATTAATTATCACTTTGTTTTTAATTTTAGTTGTCACTAACAATGCCTCCACCTTCTGGCTTGGCATCTCAATATTAGCTTACAAGCATGAAACAAGAACTTAATCAGGGAATGTTTGGGGATTTACTTTTCAGCAGCTAAAATACTGAAGGTGAGGTATGAGCAAACATTTGGTGGTGTGGGACAGTAATTATGTTCAATCAGAAGGTACAAACTGCAGTGTTAACTAAATCTGTTCCTAACTAGTGTCTCATCTCAATTAGTGGGAAAAAGATTACACTGCAAGAGTGTATACAGGTTGAGGATTCTTGCATAAGAGTCCAGACGTTACAAGTCCAAAGTCTTGTTAGCACTCTTGATACCTTCAAAGATGAAAAGTGATTTGTTCCAAAGAACACTATTTTTTAATTTTTTCTTTATTTTTAAACTATTACTTGCCTGTGCTACAAAACCAGATTCAAGACACATATGTGATCTAGGGAAGACAGAATCTCAATACCATGAATCTTTACAGGCTATATGGGGGTTATTGTTCACTTTTTTAAAAACTGTGAAAGATAAACAAAAGAAAATCGGACTCTGAGGTTGAGAGAGAAGATTCGTCTTAACACTCCGGTTATCCAGGTGAATAACTTTAGACTCACAGATGTCTGTTGCTTCTATTCCCACACCTGGACTATGGTGCCAGTATACATTCTACATTTTCCA
Organism: Theropithecus gelada; assembly: GCF_003255815.1. Lineage (NCBI taxonomy): Eukaryota > Metazoa > Chordata > Mammalia > Primates > Cercopithecidae > Theropithecus > Theropithecus gelada. Next base: position 24,248,933 of record NC_037680.1, on the reverse strand, counting down.
CAATGTGTTTGTGAATCTGTTACTCTTTTATTAATATTTTAAAGTGTGGAATTTTTAAATAGATACCTTTTCCCTTAGGTGGTAAAAATTTTTGTCATGCTTTCCTTTTTAGGTTTATCATTGATGGGCCTAATTGGATAGCTACATTGTAAACAGAATAATTAAAGTCTAAACTACTGATTTTTCAAAGATCATCATTGCATCAGCCTCACTTAGAATGCAAATGCATGAGCCTCACCCTGGACCTGCAGAATCAGAATCTCTGCTGGTAGGGTCCACTTAAGGATCTGTGTTTTTAAGAAGCTCTACCCATGATTCCAACACTCACTCAAGTCTGAGAATCCTTGGTCTAGGCTGCCTATTGTCAGAGAATAGTGTACAGTGCCAGAGCAGGGACTAAATCCATGGCCTGTGAATTCTAAATTAGAGTTCTTCCAACTACACAAATGTAAGTAATTCTACTATTGAAATCACAATTTGACTTTCATTTTGGCTCTTTGGTTTTGGAAAGCATTGTTAGAGAATGGATGAAATACCCTGGGTTAGACCACAAGGGAAAGATTTCTGCTTATTTATTTATAGCTTTCATGTACATAATCTGTATAATTCCTGAAATAAAAGAAACACTTTTATATTCTTGCAGTCATAACCCTCAACTATTAACTTCTCGGCTTAGTGCATTCTTATACGAAGTTAGAGGTCCTAGTAGCTGAGTTTGCATTTGACAGAAGATTACCTAAGGCAAGAAGAGACTCATGTTCAAAGCTTTTGGAAACAAGAATCTAAACCATTGAATTATATGGGGTAGCTGTCCTTAAAGGAATAAAAAAGGAGGTAAATGAGATAATCCCATATGAACAAACCTATGCTTATCTCAGAAAGCAGGTTAGAATAACTAAAATGATATTCTCTCCTTCTTTATTCAAAGGCATCTAAATGGAATTGAGTAAATGAAAAAAAAAAAAAAAAAGTAACAGCTCTTTTCCCTTTGGAGCCATTTGCTGGTTAAATTTGTTTGTAGAAGTGACCATGCTTCAGAATAATTAACTTTGGTGAAGGTTTTAAGCTACAGGTAAGCTCAGGACATCGCTGCCTTATGCTCGAACAGTAGTCAGATGAGACTAGAGGAGCTGCGACCCTGGGCCAGCCACCTCACCTTGCCAGAAATTTGTTCTTTAAGCTCCAGGATACATAATATGTTTGTGTATATATATATATATATAATTTTTTCAACAATTAAAATAAGAGATTAAAAAAATTCCTATCTTAAGATGCTGGCATCGTATTCAACTTTCTTACTTCTCCTAAGTTTATTAACATGCTGTCTTCTGTCATTGCAAGGCATAATCTATTATAAACAAAATAGAAAAACAATTGCTTAAGGATTCATTATGTACTAAACATTGCGTCTCATCAAATTGTATTAAATTTCTTTGCAAATAAAAACAATGTGTGCCAGGAAACTGACTAAAGTATTTTAAGGAAACATTTAAAATTACAAATACAATTTCACAATAGAAATAAAAGAATTGTATAAAAACTACATCATTCTAAGCATTTATAGATTTATTCCCTCTCTAGAGCATTCAAATGAAACACAAAGACAATACATAACTCAATAAATAACAATATACAACACAATACAAGAATAAAGGAATGAAGAAGGGTAGAACCCAGTACAACAATAACAGTTGAGCGTTTAAATCAATTTAATTGTCATTTTTTTCCCATTGCACCAAATTATACCTGTGTATTTGGTCATGTAAAAATTATGGTGGTCTGAAGTCTAGAATGCCTGAAGTAAGATGGGATTGGTTTGAAAAGGCTATGAGGAAATGAAATTATTTAGCAGAGGTTGAGAGAAAAAAAATTGAGATCCAATCAATGATATGAAGAGAGAATGTGGTTAAGATCAATGGTGTGTAGTACTCAGTGCTAGCTTCTAAAAGAATCATGGGGCAGTCAAGTTTTCCATTGCCTTTCTCCTGGCTCTTGGGAACTGCTGACTGTCCAAGAACTTCACACCATGGTTCTCACTTGACATCCATATATTAATCAGAAGATTTTGGTTGCATGTGACAGAAAATCAACTCAAACAGACATAAGGAAACAATGATTGAGGCAAGGGAGGCCCAAAGAGTGAAAAGTTTAGGTTAGTTTTACGTATGACTAGTTGCAAGCACACATAAATGCATACTCCTTTTTACTCAGCCCCCCTTTCTCAGTTGTGCTTTATTCTGGGTTAACTTTATTTTCACATAGGCTCTTCTTTTATGATGACAAGATGACCTCCAGAAGCTCTAGGCTTTTATTGAGACCACTCACTAACACTAGCGTGGAGATGCCTTCTCATTGGGTTTCTTTGGCTCCAATTGGCTGATTGTGGGTCACACACTTATTGTTCAACCAATCACTGTGGCAATGGGATGTATTTTTTTTTTTTTTTTTTTTTAGTAGATGCAAGTCACAAGATTTGGGTGATGTGAACCTTAACTAAATGAGTTATGAGTACAGAAGAATTGGTTTTCCTAGGAAAATCAGAGTGACTTCAGCAAAAAAAAGAGAGAGATGATGAATGCTAGATTGAAGTGAGTGTCTAGTGAAGCCTATAGTTTTGAGCAGTGACTCACAGTCTAGACCCTTCCTTACCTCCTACTCCCAAGCACAAGATCTTATATTTTGTTCTTCAAGGCACTCCTAAAGGAATAAACTTCCTCAAGTACACACTGTACCTGTCATTGCTTCACTACCATAGCCTGGGAAATTCTGGAATTATGGCAAGGAGTCCCTGGGTCTTATTCACTGCAATCTCATCTCAAAAGTTTCTGGTTATAGTGTTTGCTATTACTGTTGGGTAAATGATATAATTTGACTGTGTCCCCCCAGCAAATCTCATCTTGAATTGTAGTTCCCATAATCCCCATGTGTCATGGGAGGGACTGAGTGGGAGGTAATTTAATCATGGGAGCAGTTACCCTCATGCTGTTCTCATGATTATGAGTGAGTTCTCATGAGATCTGATGGTTTTATAAGGGGCATTTGCCCCTTTTGCTTGGTACTTCTCCTTGCTGCCCCCATGTAAAGAAGTACGTGTGTGCTTTCCCTTCCACCATGGTTCTAAGTTTCCTGAGACCTCCCCAGCCATGCTGAACTGTGAGTCAATTAAACCTCTTTTCTTTATAAATTACCCAATCTTGGGTATCTTTTTATTAGCAGTGTGAGAATGGTCTAATACAGTAAATATAGTTAAGATTTTCTTTCTTATTTTGAGCTGGTATCTGATCTACCCTTCTATAGTTTACCCATTGGTTCTAATTCATCCAATAAAGCCATCCAAATCATGTCTATTATGTGTTCTACATACATCTTCACATTTTTAAAGGTAAGTTTATTCAACTACTGTGCATATGTCATGGCTTCCAGAAATGTGATGCCCAATTATTTATTTATGCTCATTTTTCCTCCCTCTGTTATGCTATTCTTTACTCCTGAACTCTATTTTGGTTGAACCTTAGATGGAAGATTTGTCATTGTTGTTTTTAATTTGCTTGTCTGTTCATTTTGTTTACACAGACTCAGGAAGTCAAGGAAGTAAGAGTTCAACCAATATTAAGTAAAGAATTGTTATCACTCTATATGATCACTTATCATCTATTGGCTTCATATTTGAGAGCAATAAAATATACCAGTTTCAGCTATGAAACAAAAATATTCTGCAAATTCTGCATTCATGTATATTTTTATTTCTTCTTTCATTTATCAGGTTGTTTTACTCCAAAACAAACAAACAGGCAATTTGAGTCTTATAGAGAATGCATACTTTATAATCTTGTAGTCTACAAAAAATTTATTTATTGCTGCAAATGGTTGGATTCCCGCTTGTATGCCATGGGAACTGAATTTTTGCCCTAATGTTTTGGCACATCTTCAGTGTACTTACCACTGTAGGAGTGGTGTGTATCCACAATTATGTTATTTGAAAAGAATCTTTGTACTGGAAAATCCCATTGAGATGTAGCATTGCATTTCCAAGGGTGCCTTGGGACAAGAAAGAATGGGGCAGTAATATACAACCATTTGGTTACATCATTCATACCAGAGAAATTGTCATCCTACTGCTGATGGGGAACACTTGTATTTCTGTATTATCAAAGATTTTGCAGAACTGCTCACCCCCCTCTATTCATTTCATTCCAGCTGTTCTAACATAAGGAATGAAGCAGATTGTTTCATTTGTTAAGCATACATTAAAAAAGACAATGCCATCATTTGGGGGGCTTTTGAAGGGGTTTTTGCTCAGTTTGGACTGTGTGTGGAGCAAGCTCACTGCCTTATAACAAAAGCATAAAACTCCGTGGCGACAGAGGCTAAAGTCAAAGGCTAAAGAATTTGTTAAAAGGAAGAACTCCTAAATGTTAAGCATTTAGGAATAACAAGAGAAATGAGAAAGGAAGCAGGGAAAAGGTAAAGGAGAGCATCAGAAGGAATGTGCACTGCCCCAGCACTGTGTCCTTTTATAATCCTTTGGGAAAATGCACTCTTAAGGCTCCAGTGGCTCCTACATCAGAGAACCAAAAGATTGTTCTTGTTTGAGCCTGTGCTTAGTGCCTTCTAAGTATGTATAGATTTGGAGAGGTTTTTTTTTTTTTGTACTAAAATATTAAAATTGTTTTAGAATGTTTCAGACTTCTGAACATATCAAATTCTGATTTGTATCAAATGTCTGATACGTTCTTGTCATGTTAACTTGAGATATAAGCCTTGCTCTCTCCTTGAGAATCTTCCATTTCTTCATATGGTATTCCTTGCGGGGAAAAGAAAGAGAGATCAGACTGTTCCTGTGTCTATACAGAAAGAAGTAGACATAGGAGACTCCATTTTGTTCTGTATTTGAGATGCTGTTAATCTGTGACCCTACCCCCAACCTTGTCCTTGCAAGAGACATGTGCTGCGGTGACTCAAGGTTTAGCGGATTTTGGGCTGCGCAGGGTGTGCTTTGTTAAACAAGTGCCTGAAGGCAGTGTGCTTGTGAAAAGTCATCACCATTCTCTTAAACTCAAGTACCCAGGGACACATGCACTGCCAAAGGTCGCAGGGACCTCTGCCTAGGAAAGCTAGGTATTGTCCAAGGTTTCTCCCCATGTGATAGTCTGAAATATGGCCTCGTGGGAAGGGAAAGACCTAATCGTCCCCCAGCCTGACACCTGTGAAGGGTCTGTGCTGAGGAAGGCTAGTATAAGAGGAAAGAAGGGTTCTTGGCAGCTGAGATAGAGAAAAGCATCTATCTCCTGCCCGTCCCTGGGCAATGGAGCATCTCGGTGTAAAACCCGATTGTATGTTCTGTTTACTGAGAAAGGAGAAAACCTTAGGGCTGAAGGTGGGGCGTGCTAGTGGCAATGCTGCTCTTTATATACTAAAAAGGTTTATGGAGATGTTTGCATATGCATATCAAGGCACAGCACTTTTCCTTAAACTTTTTCATGTCACAGAGATCTTTATTCATATGTCTTACTGCTGAACTTCTCCCTAGGAGGATCCTATTATCTTGCCACTTCCCTTTTTCTAAGATGGTAAAGATAATGATCAATAAATACTGAGGGAACTCAGAGACCGGTGGTGTCGGTATGGGTCCTCTGTATGCTGAGCGCTGGTCCCCTGGGCCCACGTTTTCTTTCTCTATACTTTGTCTCTGTGTCTCATTTCTTTTCTCAAGTCTCTGGTTCCACCTAACGAGAAACGCCCACAGATGTGGAGGGGCAGAGCACCCCTTCAATTCCTGCCTCATTATACTTTCTGTATACACCACAGATATCCAAATATTCTCTTTCCTTTTCACTTCCTATATATATTTTCCCATTATTCTTGAATGTCAAATACAAGAACACATACTACCAGCTGGGCACGGTGGCTCATGCCTGTAATCCCAGCACTTTGGGAGGCTGAGGCAGGTGGATCACGAGGTCAAGGGATCGAGACCAGCCTGACCAATATGGTGAAACCCCGTCTCTACTAAAAATACAAAAATTAGCTGTGCATGCTGGTGTGCACCTGCAGTCCCATCTACTTGGGAGGCTGAGGCAGGAGAATTGCTTGAACCCAGGAGGCAGAGGTTGCAGTAAGCAGACATCACACCATTGCACTCCAGCCTGGCAACAAGAGCCAGACTCCATCTCACCAAAAAAAAAAAAAAAAAAAATACATACTACCACTGCTTTTCCCCATGCCAATGTGAGACATTGTAAATTAATCGTGGAAATCTTAAGGTATATGAACGATTTTTAAGATGTGTTCCAGGAATTCATCACCATGAGAGCACAGTTGAAAAGTAAGATGAAATGAATTTTCACATCCTGGCTCAGGAATGTGAAAACTTAGGAGTTGGGAGGGCTCCCAAAATACTTCTCATGAATTTGGGGAAGAATATATATCTACGTTTGGTCCAATAGTAATGATAAAACTGATTCCCATTTCCATATAATTGTAGAAGGCAACATTTTATCTTCCATTAGGCTTAGCTTTTAGTCACCAGATACACAGAGATTTAGTATTTGAGGATTCCCACTGATTTTTTAAAGTCATTTTCAGACAAATTTTTAAAATGCACTATATTCACTTGTAAACTATACAACGGAATATAATCATTGCATTTGCCCTTTCTTCCCCAAACTCTCATTCCAGCCTCACTGCCTGCACTAGCATTAACTGGAGGGTTTAGTTTCATCTTTCTGAGAGCTAAGACATTTTTAAAAGCTGTTACTTCTATCTAGAAAGTTCTCTTTTGGGTGACTTGTCTATTGACTCACACCTTGTTTCACTCTTCCCTCCCATAGTCCTGCTGGGATTTGAGGTCTTCTTCCTTCTAATTTAACACAGTCACTAGGAATCCCAGGGGCCCACACATGGGCCAGTTTTGTTTACCCTTAACGGGCTACATAGCACGTTAGTTTCCCTAAGAAATCACTAATAAGGGTATATTTATCTAGTGTATTCTCTTTTCCACATATACTCCTTGAAATCATGCAGTGGAGACAGGTAGTTAAATTCAAGGACCTAGTGATCCTGATCTTGGCCACAGAGTCACAATCAATATGACAATGTTTGTCAAATTAAGGTGAGTCTGTGCAAGGTATGTGTGGGAGAGCATGGGTTGAAGAATTTTAATGTCTTGATCCTGGCCATAAACAAAGATATACAACAGGTAGTTAATTGAAGCAATTTATTATTTGAAGAGGTCGCTTCAGTCTGAAAATAAATACCTAGGAAGGACTCTTGATTTGCTAACTTGTGTTTCGTGATTTTAAATACAATATTGTTGAGCTATACGCTCTCCCTGACAGGTCAGATTCCCAGCCTAAGGAAACTAAGAGGTCAGTCTAGGGTTCCTGGCTCTTTTTATCTAGATCAAAATAAGTTAACATTTCTCCCATTGTTTTCCATCCAACAAAACCACCTCCTCAATGTTTCTGACCTATGCTAAACACACACACACACACACACACACACACACACACACACGAAAACATCATTTAACAGAAACAAAGCTTAATCCAAAAGCCTGGCCAGCCCAATTTATTTTCAAATGATTATGAGTCATTTCTCCCTCCAATTTCTGGCATCCTCTGAATTTGTGCTCATTGAATTGCTGTTTAAAGCTGTATCTTTAAACCTGCCGTGGGCTCTTCGAGCTCTTTTCCCTTCAGCCTTCCACCTGCCCAAAGCACCCACAAACACATTGCTAATGTTGTGTTTTGTTTAATTAGAGAACTGTGGGTTTATGAGTCATGGGAAAAGGAGATTGTGTGCAGCCAAATTAAGTTTAAATTACTCTTTGGATATTCCTCTCCGTGTAAGACATGGTGACCACTCTACCACTCAGAGAAGCTTTGCTGGGTTCTGAAGGAACCTGATGAGAAAGCGTTAGGATGACTTTGTGGGAGAGGAGAAGAATGGGTCTTGTGCTTATTAGTTGGTGGAGGATCCAGCAGATGAAAATCTACGTTCACCATCAAAAACCATTATCTTCACTTGTCTATCTGAGTCGATGATGCTTGAGGTTATAATACACAAATCTGTCTTTCCTCTCCCACTGCAACTCAAATGCCTTTACACGTTTGTCTCAACTAATGATTTTCAAAGTGGGTGAGCAAAGCAGACCAGTGATTTGTGCAAATGAACTAATAAAAATGGTATGTATTTGTTTTTATCCTCTAAATAGTATTGTCTGGGTTTTACTTATTGTACATTTATGAGAGTTATTAAAAACACATAAATAAATAGATATTGTGAGGGTGCGACCTACTTATTTTATGGCTTGAAGATAGTTGGAAGTCTCCAACTAAACAGTTGTCCGATAACATACGTTTGGGGAATGTGCCCAAGAGAGTGACAGCTTTCTCCTCTCCCGTTATTGACCTCTGTTCCCCACAGAAATGCCACTGCCCTGGGCAGTGACTGAGGGTTGTTATTAGATTTTTAAATCTACTTTGCAGGTAGTACCAATATTTCTATCTCCTTCTTGCGGCCTTTCCCTTTCTTCCACCATCTCTCTTCAAACTCCTCTTTGTTCAGGGCGCTAAGCAGAACATATCTCTTTCACTTCAGAGAGAAATCTTGGCACTATTCTCTCTTTCTCTTTCTCTCTCTCTCTCTCTCTCTCTCCGCCCCCCCCCTTCCCTGCCCCACTCCCCTCGCCTTTTCTCTCTTTAGGAGAAATCAATTTTTAGTATGTCCAGGTGGGGGTATGGGATATGTCCCAGATGGCACATAACAGAGAAATTCTTGTATCCCGAATTGAATCATTTGCCATTTCTCACCCAGATGTGCTGGATTTAAACTTAATGTTTGTTAATGTTTGTACAACTTGACATAGTCCTTTCTCCTTCCCTATTTCTCTTTTAAACACAGTGAAAAACAGAAGCAAGCATCATGAGATCTGCTTTATGTATTTACTTTTCTAATCAGCGAACATAGTATCTTATGTTTGGTAGCCATTCAATGAATATTTGTGGATTTGGCAGTGCTTTCTCTATGATAGTGCTTTTTACTAATCTAAGGCATTGGTCCACCAGCCTTGGTGTGAGTCAGAATCACCCAGAGAGCTTATTATAACCAATTGCTGGACTTCAACTTCAGAATTTCTGAATCTACAGCTCTAAGGAGGGACTCTAGAACTTACATTTCTATCAAGTTCTCAGGTGAACCTGATGCTGCTTGTTGGGAATCATGCTTTAGGAACCACAGATCAAGGAAGTGTGCCATATATGTTCCGCAAACATACAAATGAAAGCAAGATCTAGAAACAAAGAGGCTAGATTAATTTTAAAATGTGTATTTTCCTTATGATATTATGGCCTTGTTATATCTGTAATTACCAAAGGTAAAATATATTAAAATTAAAATTAATCATGAATACATTTGAGATTTTATAAATTGTTTGTGCTATTGCTATATGACAAAAATATAGATAATTGAAGATTTGGCTCTATATTCACAATAATATAAATAATATGTATATACTATATAATTTTAAATGTATATTCAAAGAAATGAGCTTATTTCTTTTGAACAACCACCTTTCAAGTTACAGGTAACCAATCGCATTTTACAAATGAAGAAAAAGTTTCAAAGAGGTTAAATGAATAGTGAAGTTTACATTAGTACCCAGAGCTAATTGGCAGCAAGTTATAAAATAAAGAGAGAATACAAAACTACCTATCTAGGAATATAATATACTCATTGGAATCAGTAGAGAGAAAAAGTACTACAAGTGGTTCCATATTCTGAAATCAGTACACAACTCTGTTACAAGGCAAGGGACATCAGCTGTGCAGCTGTTTCCCCAAAGGGGGGAAATCTTTGATTCAACCTTTCTCCTACTGACTTCCCTCCTGTATTCCCTTCAGACGTTCTCCAAAAAGTTTTGAAATATCTGTCTTCTGATTTTCACATTTGTTCAGTATCCCCATGTAATTTCTTTTTTCATTGACTTGATGCAATGTAAATTTAAAGTATTTCTCCTAATGACCTTAACAACTCTTACTTGCTGGGAGTATACCATCTCTAGAACCCAGCCCCTACTACTTATGTTCCCATTCATTTAATTCAATTGAACCATATAATATTGGAGCCAAAAGCTACCTTAAGACAACATTGAGTCCCTAGCCCCTCATTTCACAGATGAGGAGGAAAGAAACTTAGACCAGCATTTAAAAAGCACATAGCTAGTTAGTGACAAAGCTTGTGCTGAAACTAAGGGATCCACCCCTCTTATGACAGCTTCCTTTTCACTAGACCATACTACTCTCTCTGGAGTCTCCATTCTTTCCTAGGAAATGAAGGAACATGATAGAGTCAAATCCATTGCCCATACTGAGAGACAGACGGTGCAGAGAAAAAGTGCCGAAGGCATAGAGGAAAATGTAGATGGGGACAGAAAAAGGCATTGGAATCCTGGACCTGTTTTTGCTTAACACTGACCTGAGGCATGTGGCTTTCCCTCTGTGAGCCCCAGATTCTTCTTTTATGAAATGGGGACCAAAAATACCTGTACTCAAGGATTCTTGATATGATAAAACAGGGCCGAGCTCTGCTGAGAATAGATAGTCGTGAATAACAAACACATTCTCCCTCCGTTCCTTATTTCTCACACTGTTCCATCTTTCTGCAAGTTATACTCTCCACTGATCATTCTTTCTGTCCCCTGCATCTGTAGAATTAAATTCTTGGAGTTTTCTCTCTCCCTTGTCGTTGTTCTTTTCTTTTCTCCTATGCTAATTTTCCCTTACGCTATTGTCCTTTCTCTTTCATCACGTGTAACCTTGAGGTCTCCTTCTCCTTCCCATCTTTTACAAGCTTTTTTCAGAGCACCCACAATGAATAGGGTCTGCTTATAAAGAAAGGTGATCCCAATGGCATCCTTGTTCCTCCTACATTTTCTTCCTCGGCGGTTTAAGGACTCTTTCAACTGTGCTCCATATACACTTTCAGTAACTAACAGCTATTAACCAGGCATTTGGAAAACTGCTTAAGACATATTCCCAACTTTATTAATAAATGCCCCTTCAGTGTAAATATTAAACTTTAGAGTTTTTATTAAATTCTTCTTTATCTATTGTATTTTCTAGCTTTAGAAATTCTTCATTATATACCTGTTACCTCAGCAAGATATGTGACACTTGTCTGAGTTTGACCCTGCACTACTGTTGAAATATCAAATTTGAAAGAACAAGTAGGAATAAAAGATATTCTTAAGATAGCCAGAGAATCATTCACTTGAAAATTTCTCCATTATTTTGCAACTCTGAGAAGTCGCCAACATCATTGCGAGATTTGGCTTGTGTACACCTGGAAAATGTGAGATGTGAATATTTCATGTTGACACTCTGGCTTCACTTCCTCAGGGGTGGGGGAGGCAGGCTGAACTGCATGTGTTCAACCTATCACTAAACTGTAACTCAGTATGTGCTATAAGGGGTTTGCTGTGGCATCTTAGTCTTGCAATATTTACTCCCTATCTTTTCACCCAAAATGAATTTATTTAACTGTTTATGTATGGGAACAAGTACTGTTCAGGGTCAGCTTTAGCCCCAGGTAGAGAAGGCAGATGTTCATGGGAGTATGATTTAAAGGAAGTCCACAGTCTTTTACAGAAAATACTTTTCCTAATAGCCTTACTGAAATTCCCACATTAGTCACATCCTTGGAATGAAGTAGTGAGGGGAAAAAAGTCTGATAAAATATGCAAGCTATCCAAAAGTTGTAGTACATAAAGCCCCTTTCACTTACAGATCAAATCAGATAAGCAGTCATTTAGAAGGATTAAAGAGGGAAAAGACTGATAGAAAATAGGAGGAAAACAAGCTTGGAAAGGCAACACAATCTGAAGGAATTGATAAAAAGAGAGACATCACTAGAGATACCTTCAAGATCTGAAAATGACTGCTTATGATCAACCACAGTGCTATGTATGCATATATCCGTCCATATATCCAGCTATCCCTCCACCCATCCATTCATCATCTATTTATCCATTCATTTAACAAACGTTCATTGAGTAGTTTTGTACAAAGCACTGCAGTGATACACTAAGGACACAGAGATGAAGGGTGCCCAAGTGTTTATTCTCAAAGAGCTTACAAAGAAACAAAAGCAGGCAAATAAAATTTATAAATCACGGTCTTAAATGCTATCATAGAAATCAGCTTGTGGTGCTATAATAGCAAGAACTGACATTTATTATTTTGAGATAAGACGTTGTTCCATAGGTACATTTATTTACGCAATCCTTCCAGCAATGCTCTGAGGTAGGTACTGTTATCAGGTTCATTTTACAGACGAGGAAATGGTGATAGACTGTAAGTAACTTGCCCAAAATTCTGCAGATAGAAATAAACAGGATTAGAATGTAAGCCTAATTTACTAGCTCCAAAACCCATTTTCCTGACTCAAGAAGCCACAGGAGTCATCGCTAACCTATCACCAGATTTTAATAGTCATCTCTGTTTGAAGTTTTGGCTAGTCAAGAAAGAAATATAGCTCTTCACCCCAGGAGTCCAGCTTCTGATAGGTGACCTGATAGCAGGACTAATTTGCTATTATTCCACCAATTACTTCACTTGGTAAATAGGATTTACCTATGATTGGTATCATAGGATTATGATAGAGATAGCTTCATTCACTAGAGCCTCACTGTAAACAACATGACTGGTTGAGCGCTTAAACATTAAGGACATTCATTGGTGAACTGTATCTTTACCGATTCAAAAAGTCTATTAGGACACCTTTGAATTATTATGATTTGGCCATTTTCATTGTGAGTAGAGCCAGGCATTGGGTATTTCTCAGATTCACAAAGCAGATAGTCGATTAAGGAGTACAGGGAGGCCAGTGGAGATTTGTGAGCAAGACAAATTTTGTCAGGGAATAGGGAGGAGACCTAGGAGACTGTAGCATCTAATTTGATACATTATAAGCCACAAACATGTCTGAATGACCAAGAGCCAGCCACAACCACAAAATAACCAGGATAGGTCTGGAGTCAGCAGGGAAGAGCTAGGAAGAAGGCCAGGCCGATAATGAAAGGGGGCATTAAGGTACACATTAAACTCTCCAAAGAGGGAAAAATAAGCAGAATTTCCAAGGCATCCCTAACAAAAAGTTGAAGTATTAACATTTTTGCTAAAGTAGCAAAAATGGTAAATTTGCTGGTTTCACTAAGTACATTATATTGCCTTTTTTTTCTTCTCTTGAAGTGGGGAGGTGGTAAGGCTTCACTGAGCCGTAGTGAGTGAGGATGTAAGAGACTTTTCAAAAGTGGCACAGCAACCAATTACTTGGAGTTCAGAAGGAGTGGTTTATTTTTATGGCATTGGAAAATCAGCATATTTGGAGCTGACGTCCAATGCCTTAGCTAGGTTGCCTGAACAACTTGGGACTCCAGATGGGAGAGTAGCTAGCTGCCTTATTTCATGGAGTAAGCTGCCACTGAAACCCAAGGCCCTTGATTGAAATTTCAGACATCTGATTTTGTCAGAGTTCGGATACCTTTCCTTTGAAATGCCCTGCCTTAATAACCGCTCTAACCCATTGCCAATCTTTCCAGCAAACATGTCTCCCAATGATTGGGAAAATTAATGAACGGCACTAGCTAATATAATTAAACCCAAACACTCTTGATTTCAGTATCAAGAAAAAGCCACTGCCCTGATTTTCTCTTGACAACACAAAAAGTCTTGCCATCTTCGAACTGTTTAATTATTGAAATGAACTGTAACGGTACACCGGATAGGGGCAGAGGTCACTGAGCACGACTGGAAGTGAGAAAGCGGGCAGGGGCTGACAGAAGGGCCTGCCAACGCCTCGGGCTGCAACTACAAACCCACACACTTTTTCTCAGGCGTCCAGCCTCTGATAGGTAGCCTGATAGCAGGACTAATTTGCTATATTCCAGAGGTCCAACGGTGCTTGCTTGTTTTAAGACAAGCCAAAATATGCTCTGGTGACGACCACGACATTGCAATTCCCATGCCCTACCACATTCCTCTTTTCAGATCCCAGGCATGTTTTCCCTTTCTTTTTTATTTTTTTTTCTTTTTGCCTCCCTACGTGCAATCCAGGATGTAGACAAAATGAATTCCAAGTGACCTATGTGGGGGTGGATTTTATTTTAGAAACAAACAGCAAATTAAGTGAAAAAAAAAAAAATCCTGTTCTCACTTTTTTTTTTTTCCTTTTTGGGGGGGGTGCATATGTTTATTTTCTCAGGGACACTCTCTGGCAATGACGACGGAACTTAGTTCTATGAAGTGACATTTTTTCCTCAAAATGTTTAAATACTAAATATCAGCCCCCGGTTTTGCTTGACTTTTTTCTTTGCATTTCAAACCTAATAAAATCTATGGCCATTTATGTCTTTAAATAGAGATGTCCAATTTTCTATGATTCTAGAACACCAACATCTGGAATCATTGTTTTTTTTTCCCCTAAAAGATCATTAATAACATTTAGACTATTACCAGAGATGATGATAGGGAGAAAACTGAAAAAAAAGTTGCTAGATATGTTAATAGTTGCTAAATCACAATAAAAGTATAATTTTGAAATAGATTTGTCAAATTACTTAATAATTAAGCAAAGTTAGAAAAATAAATACATCCAATGATTGGATAAAAAGATAATTCCTAAACATTTTAGTTTAGGTGCTCTAAATTACAAACATAACTCTTTTTTAAGAAAAATAACAATTAGAAGTAACAGGATTTGGGGTAGTACCAGGGATGGCCTCAAGCAAACTTGTAAAGTTGATATGACTTGCCTTTCTCGTTTCCAGTCTTCCCTTTCTGTCCCATTCTCTTTGATGCCACCCTTCCTGCACTCCACACCTAGTACTGGTGGGACTATTAGTATTATTTATCTCACTCAATGTTACTGCCTTCACAATCTCAAATCACCTTAGTAATACTTACTCTAAGGCCAAGAAATGACAGGCGCTTAAGGGGAATTGAAAATCTTTTAATAGTAGAACGTGGATATGTGGCACATTTTTAAGATCAGCAAAGATATGAGAGGACTAGATATTCCTGTATATGTGCATATCATTTTTAATCTAAACTGGAATACCTCTGAGAGAGAAAGAGGAGAAATTAATGATTTCAATGAGACAAGAAGCCTAAGCCAGAAATATCCCAAACAAAATGGGATAATGCTTGATAGTAAAGAAATTCATGTTCAGACATACATGAGATGGCAGTGTCTTGTCATTTTTCCAGAGAGACTACCTTTTTTATCTTTCTCATACAGCTCCCATCTCTTCAGTCTTACCTGCTGGGTCCACATTCCCAGATTCCCAGGGTCTTATTTTAACCCTTGCCACCACCAGATATTTTCTAGCCTTTCCAGATTGATGTGCTGGGACCAGGTAAGAATTTAATGTCTCTAGTCTAGTCTCCAAAAGAGAGGGCTCTCTTCCATTCTTCAGCTTCCCTGTCCTGGTCTAGCTACCAGAGAGCCAAGGCTCCCCATGCGAAGAAAGCATTGCCAATTATGCATCGTTCCACGGGTGAAACAATAAGAACATGTGAAAATGCAACATGACTTTACCATAAGCTGACATAGTAGTACAAGCATTCAGTATAATAGGAAGAAAATCCAACTCTCCACAATATTACAGTGTATAGAGCAAAAGCCTTGTACAGCCATGATGAGTTTATTAATCATTCTACAGGTTCCCAGACACAAAATAATAATAAAGAAGATCGTTAGCAATCCTTTGGAGAAGTTTTGTGAAAAGGTGAAGAATGGCTAGCAATGGTTTTCAAACTTTAGTATGTGTAAGAATCTCTGGGGCTCTTATTTATACTGAACCTTGAGTTCCACCCCTCAGCAAGCTTGATTAGATGTTCAAGAATCAGAATGCTTAATTAGGGCATCTGGCCATTCGAATGTAAGAGGTTTATGCAGCCTAAAACACAGGTAAAAGCTTCATCTTACTGAGTCATTCTTAGTCATTCTCTTGCCAACACAGAGGATGTCATAGGCATATATGCAACCTTTTCTTACTGCCTAGAAGTCCTCATATGTTGAGAGGGGTGTACAGACCTACGTACCTATTGGACAAGAGGCTTCCTCATTCTCACAAAAGTGGCATGATGTATGTGTGGTAAAAATAGACTGAGTTTGGCATAGACTTGAAATTAAGGACTAAGATCAGTCTCCAGAGAAATAATGTTAAGTGCAGCCTAAACCCCATTCAAGAAGAATCTGTGATTCCCTTTATGATCCAGCCTTGGCAAAGAAAATGTGGTTAAACTGTGGCTCAGCCACCTCTGCGATGTAGCGGAACAAACACTGCAGGGAACATGAATGAAATTACTGTTCGGAAAACATCTGAATTTTTCAAACCAGGTGAGTTTTCCTCCTTGGTTGTCTAATTTAACATTCCAAAATGGGAAGAAATCCAGCATCTGTAAACTGTACTTAATCCATTCTTTAAATAGCATTACAGCCTTTTTCATTTCTCTCCACACTGCATTTTGTTGTTTTTGTCTCAGAGGCTTTCACACAAGGCCAGGACTTGCATTGGGAGGCCTGCGGATTACAGGAAATAATGACCTGTATATATTTAGTTGTTCAAAGGAAATTAGAGTAGCCTGATTTTTATTATTCCCCATTGCCCCACATTCTCTGGTGTAATAACTTGCCCTGTTCTCTAATTTACTTTTACATCATCGGAAATGTATACCATTTAGCCCAGATTCTCCCATGACCAATCAGGACCTGCTGCTGAGCTAGGTTAACAAAACCTTGCACGGAATGGCAAGCCTTCCTAATGCAGGCCAGCCAAAGTCAATGCAGAGCTGCTCACTCCAGAAAGTATGTGAACTGGAGAAAGTCATTTACCAACTTCTTCCCTTAGGTAGCCAGTGACCACTGTATGCCCCTGCTGTTAAATGTGACAGCTAACCTTTTCGGGACTGGTGTCATTTTAGATTAACCTTCTTTCGTAAAAATGTTGTAGGCAGTTTCCTTCTGGTTGAGCTTTTCGTTGTTAATCCATCAATGTATTTCCAGTGACACTGCCTACTCCTTCTATCTTTCCTTTTCTCTCACCCCAACTCTTACCGCCCAGCGTGGATAGTCTCATTAATGTTTATATCCAGAATCTAAAATTCATCTGTTTGCATTTTTTTTTTATTTAAAGAGGAAATATATCTGTTTTGGACTTTGCTTTTGAAAAGAGTTATGATTAGGTGTTTAGATTATGGTTTTATTGGGACTTCCTAGTCTCATAGCACATATCACCTGTATTTGCTATATTATTGAGGGAAGAGAGAAACATGGTGAGAAATATATCCTGATAGCAGATAAATACCACAATATTTCCAGAACATTTGCATCTTACCAGCATTTCTTCCATTACAACTTTATGTATGGTTTATGGACACTCTGAGAGGAAAGCAACATTTGAAAGCCAAGACAAGCTGATTTTTGTTAGATTCAGCATGTTTATTCGGGACCTTGATGAAGTTTTGCGAATTATCTCAGTTTCATTGCAGCAGTTTTAAGTTGTGTGCTCTCAACTGGTAGGATTTGGCAAGATAAAAATTAAGAAAAGTAGTAAGTAGTTTTAATAATCATAACTTTTGAAATTCATTCCAACATGGTCATATTTTAAGAGCTCAGTAAATTTGGTTTTCATAAGCTTGTCTTCATCTCTTCCCAAACAACATTTCTTTTCAGTCTGAGCAGTTACCTGATTATTAAATAGGTTCTCTAGTCCAAAATAAACTCAAGTCACTCATATCCATTATACTTTAATTTCCTTCAGTCTCATATATTACAAGATTAATTATTGGTTTTGTTTTGTCCCCTTCCTGCCCCCTCTAAAACAGCAGCAATCCACCTCGTTTTCCTACTGATAATTTCTTTAAAGGACTTTTTAAAAATTAATATTCTCTCCAGTTTGCTAGCCCTGAATGTTCCACACAGCTTCCTAAATCTTAACTAAATCCTCCTCCCAACTCTCCCACAATAGTAATCTCTGGTTCTAGTTCAAAAGACAATTTAAAACAGTTGCTACTTTATAGTAACTTTAATGACCCAGCCATGGTCTTATTATTAAAACTTAGGCAATTTCTCTTACCAAATTGCCCCCCCATTCCTAAATTCTAATCCTGGGTAACATGGTAAGTTGGCTGGATCTGTCTTCAGAGGTTGCAGATACTCCTTTGGGATACTCTGGCTCACTAAACTTCCAAGGACCTATGAGCTTCAGCAGAGTTTGAAATATGACTAGTTTATACTTCAATGTGTATTTAAATCAGCTAATGTTTGTCCTTTCCAGAGAGCTGACGAGGTGGCCGACCACGGGCCTAGAGGAATGATCCAGTGGAGTGGAGAAGAGAAATCCTGATTGTTTTCTCTCAGTGACAAAAGCATTCTATTGCCAAAGTTCAGATGGAATATATTTATTCCATTTGATACCATTCATTCCAAAATAATTTCATAAGGGATCATGAAAAAAATATTATGGCAGGAGAGACAGATAATATATTGAGTTATTTCTCTGAAGATATAAATTTGGGTTTTACTCTGTCTTTCCCTCATCCTTCTTCCCAAAGCTGCTAGCATTTTTGTTGCATCAGGTATTATTTTATGTAACAGCTTCGTTGAGCTGTAACACATGTACCATTTATCATTCACTCATTTTAAGTGTACCATTCAATGATTTTTAGTAGAATCACAGAGTGTGCTTCCAACCCAATAATCAATTTTAGAATATTGTCATCACCCCCAAACACCCCTGCCCTAGGCAACCATTAATTTACTTTCTGTCTTTATAGACATAACCATACGGGTATTCTATGATATGTGGCCTTGTGTGAATAGCTTCTTTTGCTTAGCGTAAGGTTTTCAAGCTGTATACATGTTGTAGCATGTGTCAAATATGTAGTTCTTTTTTATGGTTGAATAATATTCCATTATATTGCTATACCACATTTGATTTATCAATTCATTAGTTAATGTACATTTGACTTCACACTTTCTAGCTATTATTATTAATGCTGCTAGAAACATCACATGCAAGGATTTTTTGTGTGTGAAAACAGATGTTTTCATTTTTCTTGGTTATATACCTAGGAGTGGAATTGCTGGTCATATGGAAAGTCTATGTTTAGCCTCTGAGGAATTGCCACCTGTTTTCCAAAGTATCTGCACCATTTTACATTCCCACCAGTAGTGAAGGAGGGTTTCAATTTTCCTACTTTCTGGCCCACACTTGTTATTATCTTTCTTGTTACCATTGTCCTGTGGATGTGAAGTGGTATCTCATGTTTTGATAATCACTTCCTTCATGGTTAATGATGTGGAGCAACTTTTCACAAGCTTATTGGTCCTTTGCATGTCTTCTTTGAAGGAGCTTCTATTCACACCCTTTGCCAAATTTCAGTTGAATATTTGCATTGATATCATTAAGTTGTAAGAAATATTTACATAGTCTAGATACAAGTTCCTTTTCAGATATGTGATTTGTAAATATTTTCTTCTATATTCTAGGCTGCTTTTCACTTTCTTGATTGCATCCATTGAAGTTCAAAAGTTTTCCATTTTGATGCAGCCCAAACCATCTATTTTTCTTTAGTCACTTGTGTTGTTAGTCTCATCTCTCAGAAGCCTTTGCCTAATTCAAGACAATTAAGATGTGTTTCTATATTTTTTCAAACATTTCTATAATTTTAGTTCTTACATTTACAACTCTGATTCCTTTTGAGTTAATTTTTGTATGTGATGGGAGGCAGAGTGCAACTTCTTTCTTCTGCATGTGGATCTTCAGTGGTCACAGTTGAAAGACTATGTTTCCTTATTGAATTGTATTGGCATCCTTATTGAAAATCGATTAATTATAAACATAAAGATTTATTTCTAGAATTTCCATTGTACCCCATTTATCTAGATCACTAGATCATAGAGTTTGGATGTTTGTCCCTTCCAAATCTCATATTGAAATGTTATCCTCAGTATTGAAAGCGATGCTTGGTGAGAGGTATTTGGGTCATGGGAGTGGATCCCTCATCAATGATTTGGTACCATCCTCCTTGTAATGAGTGAGTTCTCATTCTGAATTGATGCAAGAGAGCTGGCTGTTTAAAAGAGTGTGGCATCTCCTCCCTCTCTCTCTCTCTTGTTCCTTCTCTCACCATGTGATTCTCCTGTTCCTGCTTCAACTTCCATCACAATTAAAATCTCCCTGAGGCCCCACCAGAAACCAAGCAGTTACCAGTGCCATGCTTGTACACCCTGCAGAACTGTGAGCCAATTAAACATCTTTTCTTCATATTTCTTCATAAGAATGCAAATGGACTAATACGTTATGAATCTGTTTTTATGTGAGTACCAAAATGTCTTGATTCTATAGCTCTGTGGTAAGTTTTTAAATTGAGAAGTATGAATCCATCAACTTTGTTCCTTTTCAAGATTATTATGACTGCTCTTGGTTCCTTGGATTTTCTTATGAATTTTAGGACCAGCTTGTGAAATTCTGCACAAAACCCAAGTGAGATATTGATAAGGATTGTATTGACTCTGTAGATACTCTGGAGAGCACTGCCACCTTAACAGTATCAAATCTTCTGATCCATGAATATCAGATGTCTTCCCAATTATTTAAATTGTCTTTAGCTTTTTTCAACAATATTTTATAATTTTAAAGTATATATTTTATACTTCTTTTGCTCACTTTATTCCTAAGCATTTTGTTCTTTTTCATGACATTTTAAAAAAATTTCATTTTCAGGTTCTTCATTGCTAGTATATGGAAATATAATTGACCTTTGTATGATGTTATTGTGTCCTGCACCCTTGCTGAACTCATTTATTTTCTCTAAGGTTTTCATAGATTCTTTAGGATTTTCTGTGTACAAAACCATAACTTCTACAAATACAAACAGTTTAATTTTTTTTTCCAATCAGGATATCTTTTATTTGTTTTTCTTGTCTAATTACTCTTGCTAGAACCACCAGTAAAATGTTGAATATAAGTGGCAAGAGTGATGTCCTTGTCTTTTTCCTGATCTAGGGGGTAAAGTTTTCAGTCGTTCACCATTAAATATGAGGTTAGTTGTGGGTTTTTTGCAGATGACCTTTAGTAGGTTGATAAAGTTCCCTTCAATCCTCAATTTATTGAGTGCTTTTTCCATGAAAGGGTGTTGGATTGTGACGAATGCTTTTTCTGCCTCTATTGAGATGATCATGTAGTTTTTGCCCTTTATAAACAAGGTATATTCAATTAATTAATTTTCAGATTCTAAACCAACCTGGTATTCCTGGGATAAATCCAGCTTGGTTGTGGTGTATGATCCTTTGTATATGTTGGTGGATATGTTTAGCTAGTATTATACTGAGGATTTTTTGGTCTATATTTATGAGATATTGTTCGCTTTCTTGACTTGTGGTGTCTTTGTCTGGTTTTGGTATCAGAGTAATACTATGCCTCTTAAAACTAGTTGGAAAATGTTCTCTCCTATTCTGATTTTTGGAAGAATGCATAAAGACTTGGTTCTGATTCTTCTTTATATGTTAGGTAGAATTCATCAGAGATGCCATCTGGGGTGGGGATTATATTTGTGGGAAGTCTTTAAATTCCTAACTCAATCCCTTTACTTGTTACATGTTGTCCCAAACTTTATTTTTGTAGTTGTAAAAGGGGATGCATTTCCCTCTTATTTGAAAAAGCCAAAACTCATTGAAATATTATCTTTGATGTCTTGGTGATGTGGGGAATAAAAATGAGAATATCTCCAAAAGCATCAGCAAGAAAGGAGAAGGAGAGACTTTTCTGCACTGGAGAGATATAAGGTGTATTAGTCACTGGCATAGTTCTGTGGAAGGGACAAGATGTTATACAAGGGATGTGATGCAAAAAAGGTCAATGGACATAATGTTGGGATTTCCATGATCTCCAACTTTTCCCTGCCAGGAGAGACCCTGGGAACTGCAGAGAAACCAGGCCTGAACATGTCTATGTAGGCTGATACAAATGGAGCCTTAGCAGTATGTAATGTGGATTTATGGCTAATTACTATAGAAATTCCCCAACAGAGTCTTAGGTCTTGCTCTAAGACCAATGATTTTACCATAGCTCTGTCAAGAGTAGCACTGACATCAGAAAGTCTCTTTCCATCTTAATAGAATGGAGCCTTGGTTGGATTGAATTCATTTCAATAAAATAAAGAGACAGAGTAATTCTTAAAATCTTCATTTGTTAATTATAATTTATATCTGTTTCGTTGAAAAGTCAACAACATGGTACAACTTATATAGTTCTCCATAGTAGGCCAGGGAGGCCTGACCACTCCTTCAGAAAAGCTGAGTATTCTAGAACTTATTCTAGGCTTTCAATCCTTTTCAGTGTAACATAGAGATTGAGTAGAGATTAAGCTTGCTGATTCTGAAATCAGAGTGCCTGGGATTAAGTCCTGATTCAGATAGTTATTTGAGCATGAGCAATTTATTTAGCCTATCTGTGCCTCAGTTGCTTAATTTTTTAAAGCAGGGTCAATATATAACACCTAATGTAGTGCCTACCATGAAGATTTATATGAGAATTAAGTGCTATTTACTCTTTAACTACTATTATAATTGATATTATTTCCAGAAATAACTAGCCAAGAAACAAAATTCTGTCATGTATGATTCTTAATAATATTAGCAAATATTTTCCTTATTTGCTATTTCTATCTCTGATAATCACATCTTCCTGTCACCAATTATTAACACATCAGTCATCATCTATTTTTTCCCTTTCACTTTTGTCAAGATCTAGAGATTCTTCCTTTACATTATCTTTCACAATCCTTCCTTTTTCCTCAGTCCCTCACAGCTTTTACTCATACTATTGAGAAACATTCTTAAATCTTTCTGCCTCCAATATTGCCTTTGCCCAGTGAACACTTACTGAGTGTTTATACCTGCCAGGCTCAGCTCTGGTTTTTGAAACCGATTCTTTCCACTCCATGGCAAAGCACTGCTGGAAATGTATTGTCAGTCCTATTTTGGTGACCTCTCCTGGTTCACTCAGCTAATACATGGCAGTTCTAGCACTCAGATTTAGTCTTCTGAATCTGAAGTCCATGCTGCCCCTTATCTTTCAAGCTGCTGCCAAAATAACCCTGCTGTAGTGCAGCTTAGATTATAACACACTCTCTTCAGTGAGTCCTTGTTGTTTATAATGTTTAAACTATCAGCCTTAGAATTCAGAGCCTGCAATCATCTGTCTCAGATCTACATTTCTAGTCTTTCTACTCACTGATCTTTCTCACACCCACTGCATTCCCAACAAAACTTATGCCTTTCTGTTTGAGAGCATGTCGTGGAATTCCTTGCAAGGATGTCTTTCCCCATGCTTTTCCCTTGTACTACAGAGTCCTTGTGCCCAGTGCCACCTCCTCCATAGGTGCGCTAAATCCCAGATGGACGTGCAATCCCCTCCTCCCTACTTCCATTGTAGCTTGTATATAACCAGCTAACAACTTCCATCATTCTACTTACTATAGAAAAAATACCAGAGAGAGGTGAGATTAAAAGGATATCAGGGAAAATAGTTAGAAAGACAAGCTGGGAACTAACTGGGAAGGCAAGCTTTTCTGATTTCAGCTACGTAGACAAGCAAAGGAAAAACCAAGAGCAGAGAGGAAGCTCATGGTAACGGAGAGTAAAAATATATTTCACTAAAAAGGAACCAAATTGTTTCATTTTCTCATTCATTAGAACATACAAATTACTAGGTGAAGTGAAGGATATCACCAGATAAGAATTGTGGCAGCACAAGGAATTTGGCTTCCCTATGAAATTACTGGCTTGGTGTATTTTATACATCATTTTTGGATGTTAATTCAGTTTTATTCAGACTTTTTTGTTAGAGTGCCTATCCAGAATTGAAGATATTCCTGGGATTTAGGAGGATGGGAAGAGGCCAGAAGTAGCCATATTCCATGAAATTAATTACTTGGACAGATTCATGTCAGAGTGCACTGATATGAATATTAAGAAATCATATGTGAACACATTTTATTTTCCATGTTAGTGTAAAAGTGCCAGAGCATGAAGAATCTGGTATCTTATTCACAGTGCCTTGCTTTGTGCCATTTATATAGTGATGCAAAGTTCAAGATTATTTGGTGAGGCCTTGCCATTCATTTTTAATAAAGAGGATTCAAGGTGTGGTAGTATATCTTATCCCCTAGTATTGAGTTAGGCAGGTGGAGGGAGGAATGTTGACTGTTTCCTCCTAGAATCATAGAGAAAGGGGAGGTACAATGTGCCCTGAGCCAGAGGTAAGTGTGGCATCATATGCCCATGGGCTATGGTGTGTAGAGCTTAAGGCAGGATTTCTGCATTTGGAGAAATTCTTCTATTTCCCCTCCCTCACCAAGATACCAAAGATAATATTTCAATGAATTTTGGCTTTTCCAAATAAGAGGGAAATGTATCCGCTTTTAGAACTACAAAAATACAGTTTGGGACAACATATAACAAGGAAAGAGATTGAGTTAGAAATTTAAAGACTTCTCACAAATATAATCCCCACCCCAGATGGCATCGTTAATGAATTCTACCTAACATATAAAGAAGAATCAGTACCAACTTTTACGCACTCTTCCACAAATCAAAATAGGAGAGAATACTTACCAACTACTTCCCAACTCATTCTAAGAGGCCATTATTACCCTGATACCAAAACCAGACAAAGACATCACAAGTGAAGAAAGATACAGAACAACATCTCTTATAAATATAAATGAAAAAACTCAACATAATCTAGCTAATCATATCCACCAACATTTTGGACAACTTAATTCTTCATTGTGTGGGCTAGTTCTGTGCCTTGTATGATGTTTAGCGGCATCATTGGCCTCTACTCACCGGATTCCAGTAGCATTACTCTAGTTGTGACAAACAAAAATGTCTCCAGACATTGCCAAATGTCCCCAGTGGGGAAAAATTCCCATAGTTTAAGTCAGTGAGCTAAGAGGAAGCCTCTGGGGAGATGTTAACACTAGAAGTCATAAAAGGCATCCAGCTGATATGTCACTTTGAAAGAACTACCCAAAGAGGGAGAATCTGGGCATCAGCGAACCTGGTGCAATTCCTTCAACCAACTAACTTACAGCTACTGAAGCCACAGTAAGTTTGTTTATGTAGGAATTAGGAATTGACGATAGTAGAAGGCATGACTGAGGTTAATAGCTAGGAAAAAGGAGTGTATCCATGTAATACAGCTACACACAATCGTGACACTGGCATAATACCAGGGTCCAGGACACAGGGGAACTTGCTAAGAGATTGTCAGAATGTAGCATTCTGACAAGGAAGAGGCGAGGAAGAATAAGGGGAGATCTAAGAAAGTGATACTCATATGTCAAGCCATAACAGTATCTCTCTTGGCATTCTAAAAGGATAGATGTATAGAAAAGAGATGTGGAGAGGTACCACACGTGGACAGAGCAAAGCCTAGTCCTCATGACTGTCTAAAAACAGGGGCCTGAATGATGACTGAGGAAAAAGCCAAGTTCTAGGAACTGTGGCACCTAGAGCAAAGTTGGACCTGAGATTCTGTGACTAGAGACACTGCAGGGTGTGAGGAGTGAGCTAGATCCTGAGTTGACCCCTGGAACTCAGAGGTGAGCAGGAGAAGTCATGTCATGGGTGAGATAAGCAGCACTGGTGATTCAGAATGGGTAGGTTCACCCTTAGTGCTGCAGTGGCACACCCCAAGCAGTCCACTTAACCCAGCTGACAGTCAGAAGGTACTAACACATTCCTGGTCATCCTGAATAATCATGCATTTGAGGGTTTTGAAATGATCTGGTTGAAACACTCAAAATATAATCTTAGGTGGGGAAAAAAAAGGGCAACCCACCTCATACACAGCATGATCTTACTTTTATATTAAATGGGTAAAATATGTAATTACAGCTAACTACTTATGAATATCAACTCCTAGGAAACATAGGGGAAAGACAGAGTGAAGTTGCTCTTTAAGATGTAGAGATCTTAAAGTTAAGAAAGGATTATGTGTTACATCTCTTTCCTTATATGTTATCTTCTATGTTTTGAGTAATGAGTACTTCAATAATCATCTCTAGGTATCTTATAAAAATGAACTTCCTGTCTCCATCCACGATTGGTCTGGGAATTAGGAATGACTGATTCTCTGAGTAGGACAAATATTAGACCTTATTAAAAAAAAATCTTGAGGAAGACCCAGCCTGAGGAAAGTGTGGGAAATGTCGAAAATGTGGTTTGCTCAATGAAATGAATAAACTCCTACATAAACTTAACAGGAATTCAGCATGTGTCATCAAAGTACTTTCTTCTTAACAGACAACTATTTTGCAGTTTTGAAAAAGGAAGCAACTTGTTCTCTTTCTCCTCCCACCCCACCATCAACTGCTCTCTGGGGGGAAAAAGAAAGAGAGAAAGAGAGAAAGAGAGAAAGAAAGAGAGAGAGAGAGAAAGAGAGAGAGAGAGAGAGAGAAAGAGAGAGAGAGAGNGAAGGAAGGAAGGAAGGAAGGAAGGAAGGAAGGAAGGAAGGAAGGAAGGAAGGAAGGAAGGAAGGAAGGAAGGAAGGAAGGAAGGAAGGAAGGAAGGAAGGAAGGAAGGAAGGAAGGAAGGAAGGAAGGAAGGAAGGAAGGAAGGAAGGAAGGAAGGAAGGAAGGAAAGAAAGAAGGAAAGAGAAAAATCCTAAATCCTTTGGCCACATGTAACTGTATACTGGACTATGGAGTACTGAGTTTGTTTGGGATGATGGATGGTTTGACAATATAGCACAATCAGACAAGACCAGCCATCAATCACTTTAAATCAATGATAAACCTTGGGTGTGTTTTGTGCCACTTTCATTCATTCTGGTGCCCAGAGAGTTGCAAAGAACAACCTCATGACCTCACATGAGCAAAGAAAATGGCTTTTAAAGTTGTTTTCAGGCTCTGTTCATCACTCATTCCTGG
This sequence comes from Theropithecus gelada, assembly GCF_003255815.1. Lineage (NCBI taxonomy): Eukaryota > Metazoa > Chordata > Mammalia > Primates > Cercopithecidae > Theropithecus > Theropithecus gelada. The sequence continues at coordinate 24,221,928 of NC_037680.1, read as the reverse complement.
GTGAGATGCCAGGAAATAACTTTCATGCTTTTTTTTTTTTCCTCAACCTATCTTTCTCACCTCAAACGAAGTTTAGATGGAGGATATACAAAAAGACAAAAAAAGGAAAATGGAATTGATCTGAGTGAGCAAGGCTTTTGGTTAGTTGAATGAAATTGAGTTCTTAAGTTCTTTTAAAATGTATCTGAATTATGAATCTGCTCAGAGTTCCCTGCTGTATTTCTGGAAGGAAGTTTTGTTTAGGCTTGAGTTCTTCTTGGGTCACTACAGAACATCTGGAGCAGGGCACTCTGGTCATCAGTGCACACAGGACATCGCTGTCACTCTTCCTCACATGGGGCCCTCAGGAGTCTTCTTTGCCGCGATGGATATTGTTCACTGTGACCCTTACGGCCATAGTTATTAATGTTAAGTCCCCACCTCTAGAATCCCTAGACCACGTCATGAGTGATATTGGCATCTCTTAGGGTCAAGAATATCTCCCACTGGAGAGACTGAGGGTCCCTTCTAGCCTCAGAAAGACCTACAACACTTTCAGAACACTTCTTTTCTCTAAATGCCCTTATAATACATTCTTCTCAACTCAAAGCATTAACTCAGCTTTCGCACCTTAATTGATCCCCCTCATGTTCATGAAACACAAAAGCATTTCTTGTCCTCACCGATCTTCCTTTCCTAGGCCCAGAGGGAAGAGGAGAAGTAACAGCAATTTAGTCCTTCAGAAACACAGAGGTTAACTGCACCAATTTAGAATGAAGCCAAGGGAAAGGATGGACAAACCTAGTTTTTATCTCCTCTTGTTACATGTGTTCATACAAAGGTTTGCTGGAATTAGTTACATTTTATTTCTTCCCATGACATATCAACCCACCAAAAGATTCTTTAGATTTTCCATCTACCAGGAAAATACTTTATTATCTGTCTTGTGATACTGTCTTATGAATGCATATTCCCCCATCAAATTGTATCATGATGCTGATACAGTTCTGTTTAACAATAGAAAGAATTTTGCAATTTTTTAGAATGCTGAGATTTTATGATATACACACTACTCAATAAAAAGTTCAGTGGGACTGAATGCTAAGGAAGTAAAGAACCAGTAACGCTTGTGATCTAAACACTTCAGGTTACAAAGCAACCTGGACAAAGAAAACTCACTGGCCTGAAAGTCAAATCCCTGGTTAGGATCCAGGTTGCTTTCTAGATAGTGGACTATTGGCAAGGCTGTGCAAGTCTCTTCTTTGAGTCTCAGATTCCTAGCATTTTCATAGAATGATTTGTGCCTTGGGGATTCCTTGGATTAGAAGCTATTTCTCTTGCAACTGTGTCAAATTCCCATTATCTATTTTTAAAAATGTTGCCTTCAGTGAGAGTTATACAATAATAACAATGTTTTCATCATTTCTGTTGCTATTATTATAAGAACAAAGGCAAATATGAATTTTCCCAGTTAAGCTGTATAGACACATATGATGTTTAATACTGAGTGTCAACTTGATTGGATTGAAGGATGCAAAGTATTGCTCCTGGGTGTGTCTGTGATGGTGTTGCCAAAAGAGATTAACATTTTGAGTCAGTGGGCTGGGATCATGGGAGTTAATACTCCCTAATAAACTCATACATAGATATATACACACACACATATATATACATACACATATACACACACACACACACACACACATATATGTGTTATATTAGTTCTGTTCTTCTAGAGAACTCTAACTAATACAGATTTTGGTACCAGGAGTGGTTCTAGAGGAACAGAATATTAAGGATGGAGTTCTTTCATTGGTTTTGGGGTTTCTGGATTTGGCTGCTTAGTATTATTAAACCCCAAAATGCTAAGGACTCTACTTCTAATAGTATGGAGAACACTGATAGTCCTTGGCATGAACTGTTTAGAGAGTTATGCACAATAAATCCATTTGACACTCCTGATTCACCGCTTGTGAGGGGCATAATACCTTTGACTATATGTGGAGAACCAAGGAATGTAATGAAGTTGGTTGGTTGCTCCTAAAATCACTGGACAAAGTGACAAAAGAAAATGATGAACTCAGGGATTCTAACTCCCAGCTTCAGAAGCAGATATTGAGCCTCAAATCTGCTAAGATTGCCCTGAGTGAGTCTTATCACCTGTAGAGAAAGAGTTGATATTGTAGAAAATCAGACATGAGTTCTTATAATACCAGTAGCTGACCTCCAATGAAAGCTGCATGCACAGCCTTGCCAGGTGTCCACTGTTAAAGTGAGGGCATTGATTGGAAAATAATGGGACCCTGCAACTTGGAATGGGGATGTGAGGGAGGACCCTGATAAGCTGAGGACACTGAGTTTGTGAACTCTAATGAACCTTTTTTTGCAGGTGAAATAGCTTCCTCATCCCCAATAGAGGCATAGGTATAGGTATGTATGCACATGTATGTATTTAAAAATTATAGATCTAAATATGTAGGTCAACATATGACCCACCCTTAATCTGGATGGGCACCACCTAATCAGCTGCCAGCATGGCCAGAATATAAAGCTGGCAGAAAAACGTGAAAAGATTAGACTGGCTTAGCCTCCCAGTCTACATCTTTCTTTTGTGCTGGATGCTTCATGGCCTTGAATATTGGACTCCAAGTTCTACAGCTTTGGGACATTGCTCCTCAGCTTACAGTTGGTCTATTGCGGGACCTTGTGATCATGTGAGTTGATCCTCCTTAATAAACTCCCCTTTATATATATGTATGTCCTATTAGTTCTGTCTCTCTAGAGAACCCTGACTAATACAGTATATGTATATATTCATATTCATGTGTGTATATATACAAGTATATATTTGTGTGTGTGTGTGGTGTGTGTATAGGTATAGGTATGTATGTATATGCATGTGTTTAAAAATTATAGATCTAAATATATTCATCAACATATGTCAAAAAGGTCAACATATGTCACTGGTATTGATAAAACAAGGCCCATTATCAATCTTTTTGTATTGCCTTATAGACTGAAGCAGGAAGAACCATTCTGCCAAGGGCAAGTTACAGTCAATCATAGGCAGAAGGAATTCTGATCACTCCAATAGTGAGACAACAGTGTTCCTTGCTTAAAGAGAAGAAAATGCAGCCTAAAACAGCTCAACCCTAAAATGCATTTAGGAGAAAAGTATGTGTGTCAGTAGAAGAAGGCCTTATGTGTGGCAGAGGAAATAAAAAGCATATATTCCTGAATCTTAGTCCTTGGAATGGTAACAAATACAGAACTCCCTATGTGCGGGATCTTCTTTAGTTGGATCTAGTGGCAGACAAGGACATTGTTCTGAAAGTGAGAAAATCAAGCAGTTTCACTCCTCCAGGGCAGGCCATCCAAGAATACCAAAGTAGAACTATATTTTTATTTTTCCTGTTACAGCACAGATCTGTTGTTTGGCTACCAAATTACAGGTTGTGCCTGGTTCTCACATACTTTGCTTTTCATGTACTGAACAGGAAGAGTAATAACAGGCTGCTTCTTTTACTTGTGGGATTTAGGTATTCTTCATCATGGAATGGGTCATTTTTCTAAGAAAACCTGCCAGTGTAAAGACTGGAGGTGTATGCCATTTCTGTGGGGGTGGGAAAGCCATGAAAATGAGAGGTTTTTGGCTAGAGAGAGTGGGTTATAGTTACTTGTTCCCAGATTGAAATGACATGTTTATGAGTCATACCCTTATTATCTAATCCTAACAAAATCATCCAAAGATCACTATCATTTAAATGACTACTTCAGAGAAGGGTCTCTGGGAAATTTTACCAAAGAAAAAATTACACATCCATTTGGTGATGGAGAAGCACTCTGCATGCACTTATTCATTTTTAAAAAAATACTCTATTGATAATCTATGAAAGATAATTAAATGCAGTATAACAAATAGTGTCCAAATACATAATGTCTGATATCCTGGACATGAGACTAGTTATGTATATTATAACATACATTGAAAGAAACTACTGCACACATATATTGCCAATTAGTATTTGAATCAATCAACATTTGTATAAATACTGTTCTCTTTATTGTCTAACGTGTGGCTCAGCTCAGGGATCAGTGAGAAATGAAAAATGACCTGATGGGATAAGATTTTGGAGAAATCCTGAATTCAAAAAACTGGCTGACAACTGAGAGGATTGTAGGAACATTTTAGTGAGAGATCCCTTATCAGTCTGACCTAACCCAAAGCAATATTAGGGAACCACACAAGCCAATATGGGAAAGAACCTTGGAATTTTGACTCATCAGAGAATTTCTAAAGAACTCTTTTGGCAGTCACAGCCTATTTTAAGGACATCTGGGTTTCTTCAAATGAAATTAATTTATTCTTCTTTCCTAAAAAAAATAAAAGAAGAAGAAGAACAAATAGGCATTTCCTTACCCTTGAGTCATTTATCTTGTCCAGAGATTAAAAAAAGAAAGAATTATCATTTCTATCACCCTTCATATTTGTGGAATAAGAAGCTATTATTAATTTTTATTGGGAGAGAAAATGGAAGAACAAAAGTTCATGTAATTTGTAAGGGAACTAGAGAAATTTGGCAATGCTGAGTATTCTCAGACCCTAGTGCTATACCACAAATAGTAGAGGACAACACTGAAGAGATGTCCAACTTTGCAGTCTTTAAAACAATAGGTCCTAGCTTCCATTGAGATGTCTAATTCGTCCTAATCTGCTTTGGTCACACCCGTTTTCTCTCTTGAAGAGTTTTTCTTCTTGTTTGTTTGTTTGTTTGTTTCCATTTTGCCGATGCAGACAGGCTGAGAATTTTTCAAGTGTTTAAGTTCTGCTTCCTCTTTGATTAACATGTCTGTCTTTATGTCATTTCTCTCTCTTGCATTTTGCAAATAGGCAGTCAAGAGAAGCAAAGCCTCACCTTCAACACTTTGCTTAAAAATAGCTTCAGCTAAACAGCCACATTGTTCACAAGTTCTACCTTCTGCAAAATACTAGGACAAAAACACAATTCAGTCAAGCCCTTTGCCTCTTATAACGAGGATCTCTTTTCCTCCAGTTTCCAAAAACATGTTCCTCATTTCTATCTGAGACCTTATCAGAATGGCCAATTACTTCCCATATTTCCATCAACATTCTGAACAACAACCACTTAGGTATTCTCTAAGAGGATTAAGGCTTCCCCTACAGCTCCACACTAGAACCACTAGGATCGAGTACTCACTAGAACCACCCTAAGAAGTCCACTCATAGCAATAAAGGTTTGTAGTGGCGTGCTCCTCCAAGTTCTCCCAGGCTCTACCCATTACCCGGTTTCAAGGTCGCCTCCACAATTTATGTATTTGTTACCACAGCACATCCATTTCTAGATACCAGTTTGGTTTTTGTTTTCTTAGTCTTGGTCTGTTTGGGCTCCTATTATAAAATGCCATAAATTGGGTAGTTTATAAACAACAGAAATTTATTTATTATCGTTCTGGAGGCTGAGAAGTCCAATATCAAGGCATTGGCAGATACAGTGTCTGGAAAGAGCCTGATCTCTGGCTTCTAGATGAAATCATTTTACTGTGTCCTCACATGGTTAAAGGGGCCAATTAGCTCTCTGGAGTCTCTTGTATAAGAGCACTAATCCAAATCATGAGGTTTCAGTACTCATGATCCAATCATACCCCAAACACCCCACCTCCTCATACCATTACTTTGGTAGGTACAAGTTCAACATATGAATTTGGGGGTGGATACCAATATTCAGATGATAGCCCTAGGAGAGTGCTTATTTTATAATCCCCATTTATAACTTTTTCCCATATTAGTATGTTTGCTCCCCTAGCCTGAAATACCAAGCTCCTTCTTGGACCTATCACTTCCATTGACAAAATACTCTTGGACTATTGATTAAAAGAGGAAGTATAAGTTCATCTGGACCAAGAGAAAAACAATCCAAATTGCCTACCTTATTAGGTACACAAATTACTCCACCTTGAACATTGTATGGTTAATAAGAAATCAGGATTTCTTTGTAAAAGTGAAGATCCAATCATGATAAAAATTTAGTGATGGGTTAATAACCTTTATTAGTAAAATATTATTACAAGTAGAGACTACATATTATAATCTGGATATGATGATTTGGGTCAACGTAACTAAAATCTGGAAGAAAAAATCAATGCCCAAAGTGGGATGGTTATTGCCATTACCCTGAAAAATTATCAGACTTTTACTCTTTATGAAAACTATTATAACAGTGTATTTTCATCAACCTTAAAGTTTCACTCATCACTTAAATGACCAAAAAGAGAAATTAAAAGAAAAAGAAAGGAAATGTTTACATCTGAGTCATGTCTAGAGCTTTGTTTGGCTATGATTTTGGATTACTATAACAAATAATTTAAATCCCAATATTCCCATCCTTTTCCTTGACTACTTGTCCACTTAATAAAGCCATTTTCCCCCCTCTTTTAAATATCTTAAGAGTACAGTCTTGCTTACAATGAAAGTCTGTATTTCTTGGTTTATTAGGAAAACAGTGCAAGGCTGCATATTTACTTGAAACCTTTCAAATACATGTACCTGTTCTTACATTTACTGAATCTTTATTTTCACAGATAGTTCTAGAAGTGATTGCTTCGAGCTCACTATAAAGCAGCAGATCATGTTAAATATCGGTGGGGGGGAGGGGGGAGGCGGTTTAGTGATCTCCTATAAGACGATGTCATTTCTTGATGCTCTGTGCTTTGCAATGAAGTGATTAAAGAATCTTCTTGACCCAGAGTTCCTCCACTTAATCAAGAAGAGAGGATTTTGGAAGCAGAGGCTTTCCTTAAGCAGCTGATGTCAAAGCTGCAGCAGAAGCAGCAAACAGCAGCAAGAACTGCAGGTGTGGCCTCTAAATCAATGTGTCTTTACTTTCTCAGGACAACCTCCAGAGAGGATTCTGACTCACCACACATCTGGTTTATATTAATTGTTTGCTGAAAAGAACATACGAAGATGCTGCATGTATAATTACATATCTACCAAAATATCACAGGTTCGATGGAAGGCTTTCCCTGTGGTCAATTCTATGATCGGAGAAAGTGTGAAGAATGGAGTCACATTCAGAGCTTCTAGTGACTTCTCAATGCTTAACCATAATTTTCTCTGTGAAGGTAATGAACTAATGTTCTCCACTGTGATAACTGGAGAAACATTAAAGATAGAATGAAATTCACTTTCTGTGCCTGGACTATTGCACTAGCTTCAGAAATGATCCCTCAGCCTATAGCTTTGTCCTCCTCCATCTGTTCTCTCTTCAGTAGAGTACTCTTGTTAGATCCTAAATAAGATCCTGGCATTTCCTCACTCAGCACTCTCCTTCCCCTCTCCTGCACCATGAAACCCAAAATCCTTCTGAGGGTCTCTGAGGCTGGGTAAGATTCATCCCACCTTATCACTTTCACCTAATCTCCTGTGTATCTTTCTAGTTGCTCTCTCATGCTACAGCAACCTTGCACTTCCATGAACATACCAGGCCACTCCCACCCCTGGGCTTCTGCAAGTGCAGCTGTCTTTATCTGCAGTGTTCTCCCACGTATCCCTGAGCTCACCTCCTTCCAATCTGTGTTTAAATATCGGCTTCTAAATGAATCCATCTCTGGCCTCCCTGTTGACATTGCAGTTCTCCTACTCTCACCGGCACCTTTCCCTTCCCTATGTCATTTTTTCCTCATAACACTTATTGCCTTATCATGTTCCACTTCATTTACCTATTCATTTTATTTATCATCTGTTTTCTCCCACTAGATTCTAAGCTCCTTGTGGACAGGGGTTTTCATTTGTTTTGTTCAGTGTCATGAACAGTGCCTGCCATGTAGCAGGTGATCAGAAAATGTGCAACCTGAGAGTAGTCCATGAAAATTTGGACTAACATTATTAGTCTGAGATGTTTAACTCACCTGGCTGCTTCCTAGAGAGGTAACAAACAACATTACCTGTTAATTGAGGAACCAATTAGCTCTGTAGAAATAAAATCTTCCTTCACCTAAACCTTGTACACAGTAAGTCACAGCAATAAGAAAATGTGGGTGACACAGTATGATTCAGAATAGGAGCTGGAGAAGAAAATCCCCTATAGCATATACCTCCCAACAGGTGGTATCAGTAAAATGACTTTTATATTCAGCATATTTATTTGGCTGTTGCAGTGCATTTGTCCAGAAAATTATGCTAGTTGTAAGGAAATGGAGATATAAAGTATATTTTAACTCCAAATAGGACCATGAATGTTTGTTTATGTTTTGTTAAATATGTTAGCAGTGATCCTCTTGCCAAAAACAAGATGTTTTATTTTAATAATATTATTAGTAAATATGTATTTTTCTGGTTTTAAAAACATGTACATTATTGTAAAAGAAACCCAAAAGACATATAGTTCTGTACAACTTGGTAGGTTGGAGAATTTTCTGTAAAAAATATGTAACCATAGCACTCTTGTCATTAGCAATCAAGCAATCTTGATTTTTTTAAAAAAGCAATTAGCCTTTAAGAAAAGCATAAAGCTAATTAAAAATGACAACTTAGTCATCTAAGCAAACAACAGCTCAGAATCAGTCCTCACCACCTACTACAAACTGATATGCTATAAACTATGGTTGAAAATGACCTCTTTTCAATTACTTTTTTAAAAAAATCCTTGCAGCTGCAGAGTCCTTGCATGCTCTTTCCTGCCATGCTCGGTTGATTTATTCTCTGAAGTTGGCTAAATTTTTAAGTACATAAGGCTGCATCCATGCAAACCTTTATTTAGAAACTCATTAGTGCCTAAGTTAATGAATCTTTAGTTATCCATGTTTTGAAACCTCAGAGATTCAAAAACCTCAAAAACAAAACAAAAGCATTTATAGGAAGAATGTAAGATTGGGTTGTGAGTGAGTATTTTGTCCTATGAAGCATTAATTTAGCAACCAGGTGGATGTAAAATCTTATAGTGAACTAGCATAATGAACATAAATAAGTAATAAAAAAAAAATACTCAGGCGGGGCGCAGTGGCTCATGTCTGTAATCCCAGCACTTTGGGAGGCCGAGGCAGACAGATCATGTGAAATTAGGGGTTCAAAACCAGCCTGGCCAACATGGCAAAACTCAGTCTCCACTAAAAATACAAAAATTTTAAGAATTTAATATTTTAAATTATTTTTAAAGAAAGGTGGTGGTGGGCAGCCTCAGGAGACTGAGGCAGGAGAATTGCTTGAACCCAGGAGACGGAGGTTGCAGTGAGCTGAGATGGTGCCATTGCACTCCAGTCTGGGCAACAAGAGCCACACTCCATCTCAAAACAAAACAAAACAAAACAAACAAAAACAAAAACAAAAAACTCATTCCACTACGTAGAATTGAAGAAATTCTGCAAAACACTCTAATGCTCTTTAGAAGTTAGGAAACAGCACAAATATTGTAATTGAGCATAATTTTTTTTTCTAACTCCCTATTGATTTCTTCTTATAGTCTCATATGTTTCTCTTGCCTATATTCTCTGTTCTTTGTTATTTTGTATCTTGCAACAAACCCTGTATGTTTTCTTTGTCTGTTCTCTTCTTCACTATCTCCACTCTTCTCACCCCTCATTTTGAACAACAACAAAAAAATTGTTGCAGATGCAGTTAGACTGGCAGAGGCAGGGCGCAGTCTAAAAACTTGATTGACTCCATTCAGACAAGGCTGCTCAGAGTTACCAAACAAACCTAGATTCCTAGGAAAAGTAAAGAGAGAGGAATGGAAACAGATTGGACTACATTTTTTCTTAGACTCAAAGCCCATAAGCTCTTGCCCCCTATCATGTCTGTGTTAAGTGGCAGGGCTAGCTACCAGGGAGTTAAGGCCAGGAACAGAACTACTGATATGTCAGGCAGTTCTGGATGACTGTATTTTGCTGAATTATGAAGTAGCAACTGCTGGAAATAATAATAGACCTTAAAATAGCAAAAATTCCTGAAAGACTATATCAGGGAGTGACCAATTTCTATCATGTGTTGATGTCAATTTAGAACATGGATGTTCCCTAGAGAAAAAAGGAAATGAGATTCCAGACCTGCTTTTTTTGTAAGTGATTTAAACTACGTACAAAATCCCTGCCAGGCTCAGTTATAGAACATACGGGAAATGTCAAGAGGTCAAATGACAGGAAAAGCATTCTGTATAATCGGGCTCCTCTCTACATTTAATGTGGGAATATGAAAATCCTCAATAGCATGGCAGTCCTGGAAGTACTGGAAACCATAAAATCCCTCAGCTACAGGGTTAAGAAACAGTTTCTATAAATTAAAGCCCAAGAATAAGCTGCAGAAATCTCCTAAAAAGAAAGTACAGACAGTTAATAACCTATAAGGTAGAATTGAAATAGTATTTTATTAGAAATCTAAGATAATGAATACCTGGATATTGTCCTACCACCAGCCACTTCCTGTCAGTTCTATCTCCATCTTCACTTCACCTGAGATCTCTCAAGGAGATATATATGTGCAGTGGTGTGGCTAAGCAAATACATGTTCTTCATTCCTCAGAAGTAGTAGACAAAAGCCCTGAACACCTAGGGTGCTCAGGAGATTCCTTTTCCTTAAGCTGTAGACAGACTTAAGCAGCCCAAATCCACTGACAACCTCACTTGCTCCTTTGCCTATAGATCTTAGATTACAAATTGATGACCATTCACTGCAACAGGCTCATATAGGTTTTGGCTGTCAGTGTATTGTTAAACATACTAAATTGCTTGCAAACATTAAAAATTAGCAGGTCTCTTATTTTAAAAGCCTGGCTGCTTCTTTTTCTGGGGACAGAAAACAAAGAAGACTTGCACCGCTGGAATGATCTGCCTATCTGGGAACATTTGGGCAGAGCTAAATCATGGCTGCTCTGACCACAAGGCAAACATTCCAGCCTCTGTCGCTCATTTTTTCTCTTACTTCAGGTGTACTTTCTGCATTCTCATCACACTCCTGGCTTTGGATTTGAGACATTTGACCTAAACTCTACGCCTGAGTCTTAGTCTTCTATATCTAAAAACCCTAATGGCAAGGAAAAATGAGTTCAAAGAAAGTACCTCAAGGGAGAGAAAGGAAAGTAAAAGTTTCTTATTCAATAAAAACCATAGTTGTCCCACCCCAGGTCTTCTCAAGATATATCCCAACCTAAAACTGTGGGAAAAGGAAGGTATGATTTTTAAAAATCTGCAAAAAGACAACTGAGTTTGAGGGAGAGCAAGAGAGTGAGTGAGAAATGATGAGAGAGAGGGAGTAAGAGACAGATAGACTAGCACATTAACACATTAGCATTATAAATGTCTTTGACTATCAACGTTAATTCTTCCCCTTGGAAATAAAGTGCAGGAAGGAAAAAAGGAGATGAGAAAAGAATTTGAAGCTTCACGGAAAGGCCTTAATCTATATTTCCATATATACTGGAATGTTTCTGAGAAGCTAAGGAAGCTTCAGTGTCTGGGCACCTCACTAGCAAAGACTGCATCCAAGATCCTGTACCTATTTTTATATTTATAATTTTGCATTCTTCTTCTCAGGGGAGGGAGAGGTCCCAAAATTTTATAATTTTCAGGCCTCAAAATGTTATATCCTTCTTTTCCCATATCCCACATTTTAAATGCCTTAACCAACATATATTTTTTTAAAAAGATACCAAGTTTATTTGTGTGCATTTGTGTGTGTGTGTGTGTGTGTGTGTGTGTGTGTGTGTGTGTGACTAAACTAAGACATCTCAGATAAGGAAATAATTCATCAGTTACTAAAACCATAACTTATAGAAGGAGAATGTCTCAAAATTTGCTTATTCCATGGAAGATCTTCTGGGTCATAATACCAGAGAATAAGCTATTTTTAAAGATTTAAAAATAACTAAAATTGCATTAAAACCTGTTTTTATGAATAAAGTCAGAAGTACTTATATATATAACATATACTATATGTATATAATTTTTATAACTGAATATTCTGTGTCATCTAAGATTCGTGGAATGTAATCTTGGCTAAGGTTTCCCCTGATCCTTAGTATATGAAAATGTACAAACTGGAGTTTTACCATAACTGGGTTTCATAGGATTGTCCCCATAAATAATTGTTGAGAAGAAAATCCTGTAAGTATCAGCTAAAGTCACAGGTATTATAAGTGTTGAGTCTGTTCTATAATCTCTAATATACTCACATTCTTTTCATCTTTAGAAGCAACACATGTCCTCACTCATATGCAGAAGTTAAAAACATAGATTCCATAGAAGTAGACAGTAGAATAGTGGTTATCAGAGGCAAGCAAATGTAGAGGAAAGAGAGGGATAGCCAGAGACTGGTTAACAGATGAGAAACTCCAGCTGGATAGGAGGAATAAGTGCTAATGTTTTATGGCACTATCGGGTCACTATAATCAACATTTTATTGTATATTTTCAAATACCTAGAAGAGTAGGTTTCGAGTGTTCCCAACACAAAGAAATAATAATGTTTGAGGTGATGGCTATGCTAATTACTCTGATTTGATCTTACATATTGTATACATGTATTGAACTATCACACTGTACCACATAAATACATAGAATCATTATATGTCCACTAAAAATAATAATAAAAGCAAAACATTTGCTACTGAATAAAGTTGTAGGCATAACAGGAGGTCTAATAAGCAAAATTTTTTCAGATACGAAAAGTGGTTGTGGTGGCTCACACTTGTAGTCCCAGTACTTTAGGAGGTCGAGGAGGGTAGATTGCTTGAGACCAGGAGTTCAAGACCAGGCTGGACAACACGATGAAACTGTCTCTACAAAAATTAACCAGCCATGGTGGTACACACCTCTTGTTTCAGCCACTTGCTGGGCTAAGGCCGGAGGATCACTTGAGTCCAGGAGGTCGAGGCTGCAGTGAGCTGTGATCACACCACTGTACTCCAGCCTCGGCAACAGAGCGCGATCCTGTTGCAAACAAACAAAACATCTTGAACTAAAAATTTGGTACTGTACTTAACCTTACATTTTTCTCCTAAGTCTAATAATGTGTATTTATGCCGAAAGGAATCTTTTATTCCTTAATTTGTTTTCAAAGACAATGAAAAAAGAGTTTTATATTTTAAAAATAGAGACATGTTATATAAAAAGTATAAGTGTAAGCTATTGAAAGGTTTTTCTTTTAAATAACAATGTCTAAAAAACAATGTCTAAAATATGATTTTTCCATCCACTAAAATTAGACTTTTTTTTTTTTTTGAGACGGAGTCTAGCTCTGTCGCACAGGCTGGAGTGCAGTGGTGTGATCTTGGCTCACTGCAACCACTGCCTCCTGGGTTCAAGCAATTCTCTGCCTCAGCCTCCCGAGTAGCTGGGATCACAGGCACCCACCACCATGCCCAGCTGATTTTTCTATTTTTAGTAGAGACAGAGTTTTACCATCTTGACCAGCCTGGTCTTGAACTTCTGACCTCAAGTAATCTGCCTGCCTCGGCCTCCCAAAGTGCTGGGATTACAAGGGTGAGCCACTGTTCCCAGCCTAAAATTAGAGCTTTATATTTGACATAGCTCTGATGTGTAAGTTACTGATATTCAAATTATATCCAATGGCATATACAGAATTTTGTGCAGAAGTGTTTTGAATATTTCCAGCTTCTCAGGCTCAATCCCTTTCATTCAGGAAACTATTGTTCTAGATTGAAATGGAAGAATCATTTTATTTTAACATAGGAATTTAAGCTCAGGCAGAGAGCAACAGGCTGGCATATAAAGGGATTCCATCTGTCATTAGGAAATTAAAATATAATTAAATAATAATATACCGGAAATTGACAATATACTTCCTTTACATACACGTTAAGGATTTGTCAGATGGCTGACATGGATTAAAAGCAAGGACATTCTGAAACTATCAGTAATTAGTCCCTGGATTTCGATCCAAAAGAAGCAATCTTAAATGCCTCACCATTATAGGCAATATTCTAATAAGATTCCTTTTGCAAAATGTATTCTTTCTTTTTCTTTTTTTTTAAGTTATGTTTTGGCAAGCCTGTAGCTAAAGCTATACACGCCACAATTGTAAAATGGTACATGAAATAAATACAAAACTATAAATGTATTTTATTAAAAATGATTTGAATTTTTTTTTTTTTGAGATGGAGTCTTGCCCAGGTTGGAGTGCAGTGGCACGTTCTTGGCTTGCTGAACCTCTGTCTCCTGGGTTCAAGCAATTCTCCTACCTCAGCCTCCTGAGTACTAGGGATTATAGGTGCCCACCACCATGCTCAGCTAATTTTTGCATTGTTGGTATAGACAGAGTTTCACCACGTTGGTCAGGATGGTCTCAAACTCCTGACCTCAGGCAATCTGCCCGACTCGGCCTCCCAAAGTGCTAGGATTACTGGCCTAAGCCACAGCAACTGGCCGAAATGTTTTTTGCCAGATACATCAGATAATATACTGTTAATAGTAAAACTAGACCTATTTAGATATACTTAGATTTTCACTATGTTTAGCAGTCAAAATCTTCAGGTTTATAAGCTCATCACCAAATACAAAGTTGTATTTTGTAGCAATTAAGCAAAAAATTTTAGCACATAAAAATAATTAATTTCTGTATAGGATCTTTGGTTTTGTGCAGTCTGCTTTCTCTCTCTCTTGCTGGCTCTTTCTCTCTCTCTGTCACACACACACACACACACACACACACACACACACACTCCTAGTTCCTCTTATCACTATTGACCTTTTGAGTCTTTTCAATTAGACATATAAGATATGTGTAATAAGAAAGAGGAGCTATTGAAGATCAATGAAAAATTGTGTGTGTGTGTGTGTGTGTGTGTGTGTGTGTGTGTGGTGTGCTTTCTTCCTCCTAATAATAATATATAAAGGTTAGTACTTTATTATTATATTTTTCTTGGTTGTTGCTATTCCATTTTGTTTTGTTTTTGCTTCCATAGGAAGAAAGTTCTTTCTTTGACACCAAGACTTTTTCTTGGAAAACTATCTTCAATTGTCATAACTGGATTTAATAGTATGAATACTTGCAAAACTTTTAAAAGGGACTTTTTTAAAAAGTCTAGTGTTCTAAAGAAAGGGCAAGAACTCAGGCTTCAGATAGATCAGGAATTTGTCTTTGTCCAATTGTCTTAAAGAAGCTATTTTTTTTCCATCTTCTTTTCTATTTTGTGAGGTAATGAAATATTTAAATAACTGATACTTGGCAGAAACACTTATTCCCACAGTATTTCTTGCCAAAATGAAAGAAGAAAGATCCAAATATCAAACAAGGGACACTGTATTTGTGAGATTATAAGCCTGATTTTTACATGACCTCCCCCTTAAAATAAAATAAAATAAAATAAAGCAAGGTAAAGCAAAACAATATAATTAAAGCTGTGGAAATCTAGAAAGCTTTGTGAAGTGATATAACCATCCTCAGTTGATGACAAAAATTAAAAATCCAAAAATATATAGCAAGAAACAATCTTGCTC
Source organism: Theropithecus gelada (assembly GCF_003255815.1). NCBI lineage: Eukaryota > Metazoa > Chordata > Mammalia > Primates > Cercopithecidae > Theropithecus > Theropithecus gelada. The sequence continues at coordinate 24,206,482 of NC_037680.1, read as the reverse complement.
TGACAGTAAATGGATCACATAACCAAATCCTTTTTCCAGTTTCAATATCTGTTCAATTTTTAAAAGGAACACAAAAGTTAGGACAACATGACCCATAACTTGTGACTATCTAAATAAAATTAAATGCCTTTAAAAAGTTTTCTACTATGATGGGGTGGGGGGAACTAGGTCCAAAATAACGTGTATTCACTGGGCTTCATTTTATGAAAGGAAAGGCTCTTTTGAGAAAGTAAGTAATTCCATTCCATGCAGGTTTCATTTTTGTAAACATCAAATTGGCAAATATGCATTTGCTTTCTTCCCTGAGATTTGCCTTACAAAATGTTAAGAAAGAACTGACTTTACTAAAGACTCCTTCATTTAATTATTGCATCCAAAATTTATTAAAGACAGAAAACAAAAACATTTGTAAGCCATGGGGACTGGTGGTAATTCAGGTACAGCGAAACCAGGAGGATCTGCTGATTCCAGATGGAGTGGATATATTCCCATGGCACCTATTATTTGCCAAATGTTTCGTAAAGCAAACACATGACCTAAAAGATTTTGCAAGTGTGGGGTCTTCAACAAAAAAAAAAAAAAAGAAAAAAGAAAAAAGAAAAAAAGTACACACTTGCAAAAAAAAATTCTGTTCTTATTTAAAAGTCATTTCTTAATTCTTAACCATAAGTTGTTTTTAAAAACACACACACTTTTAATATTTTTCAGCTGTCATGCCCACTTTAGTGAGTCTACATGTGTGGGTACTCCATAAAATCTCAGTGGTGGTGGCAGATGTCCCCTTTGAAATATTTCATCTGCTGCTGGGGGTGGGAAGGGGGTGTCACTTTGGTGCCATGAACGCCATTCCTTCTGAAGGCTCCAATTTAGGACAGTCTCTCTAGAGCAAAAGCAGTATTTCTTAATGTCACTCAAACCAGCGGTACAAAAAGCAAAGAAACATTTGACTATGTCAAGATGAAAAAGGAATTTTAAATAATAACATATTTATGAAGCCCTTTACAACCACAAAAGAACTGCTGTAAAAAAATCAATAATTGTTATAATTAAGGCTTGGCTATGGGAGAGTAAAAACTTATATTTGTTATTTGAAGTGACCAAATTCTATGTGCATGGAAGCCCCACCTATTCAGGGAAGACTCGCCTAGTGGTTGGAATCCCAGATGATTTCTTCCTTCCTAGTATTCCTCTAGCAGTTTCACTCTGTGCCACACATTTTAGTACTTAATTGCCTACTGTCATCCTTTATCCTCTAATTGTTTAGAGGTCTGGTAGTTTAGCAGTTTCAACTTATTTTGAGTGAATCTGTATTTTTCTTCCTTCAAGACAATTACTATGCTGAACAGAAGATACCCAATACATACTTAATTGACGCATTCATTTATTCAGTAAGTTTTCATAAACATCTAGTCCAGGCCAGGTTGAAAAAATGTCACTGTCCCTTGCCCTCAAGTAGCCTGTATATTTCAAAAATGTTTTCTTAATGTCCCAAGAGAAAGGGACATTAAGACAATGATCCCAGAAATATGAGTATAACTACAACCAGTGTTGAGTGTTGTGAAGGAAAAGCACAAGACACTGTAAGTCAGGGGATTTGACGTAGATGAGGGAATGAGGTGAGGCAAAGTTTTCTGGGAAACTGACACTTCGTTTTAGGCCCAAAGAGTGAGTTAGAACTATCTAAAGAAGAGGGAATATAAACATCTTGGGAAGATGAAAGTGCAGGCTAGTTTGAAGAACTGAAATAAGACCAGTGTGATAGGAGAGTAATAACTATGCGAGAGATGGAAGGAGACACTGGAAAGTGTAGCAGCGGGCTGATCATGTAGATCCCTATGGTTCACAATGAGGATTTTGAATTTCTATGCTGCATGAACTGGCAGGCCATTCAGGGTTTTGAACCAGGAAGTGGCATGATCAGATTTACCCTTTAAAAGAACCATTCTAGCTTCAGGGTGAATAATGGATTAGAAAGAACAAATGAAGAAGTAGGGAGACCAGGGAGAAACATATTTTATTAATCCAGGCCATGAACTAAGGAAGATGACAACAGAGGACATGGAAAGAGGTGGCCAAGCCTGAGGTACATTTGCAAAATTAAATGTTTAGGACTTTTTGGTGGATTTGATATGGAGCTTGAGACAGAAAAAAAATCAAAAGTAATATGGCAGCTTCTGGCTTGAACTAGGTAGGCTGGGCACAGTGGCTCATTTCTGTAATCCCAGCACTTTGGGAGACTGAGGTGGGCAGATCACTTGAGGTCAGGAGCTCGAGACCAGCCTGGCCAACACGGCAAAAGCTCATCTCTACTAAAAATACATCGGACCTGGTGGTGCACACCTGTAGTCCCAGCTACTCAGGAGGCTGAGGCAGGAGAATGGCTTGAACCCAGGAGGCAGAGGTTGCAGTGAGCTGAGATCATGCCACTGCACTCCAGCCTGGACAATAGAGTGAGACTCTGTCTCTAAATAAATAAATAAATAGAATAAACAACTAGGTGGATGATGGTATCACTTACCAAAACATAAAAATAAAAGAGAAAGCAGGACTTGATTGAGGAAGAGTAGCAATCAATAGATCTTAAGTTTCAACTGCTCCTGAGGTGTGAAAGTGGAGGTGTCAGATCAGCAGCTGGTAGAAGGTCTGGGAAGGTGTGGAGCTCAGGAGAGATTTGTTGGGAGAAGGTGATTCGGGAGTCATCCCCCAAAAAGAGTGTTTGAAAAACAGGACTGAAAGAGTTCGCTTAGAGAAGAAGGAGGTAGGAAGAAGAGAAGCAGCTCAGGACAGCGCAGGGGAGAATTCCAAATAGGACAAGGAGACAGAAAAAGAAACTAAAAAAATAAAAAATAAAAATAAATAAAACAGGTAGGAGGGCAGCAGTGGAGTGGGAAGAAACTCAAGGGAAGAGTCAGGAAGGAGGCCCTGATTGTCGATGCCTTTGTGAGGAGCAGCCTTCCATTCTAAGTGTCCGCCTTGGGTCATTCCAATTGGAGGTTGCGCTGAAAACACAGCTTGTTCTTTCTGTCAGTAGCACCTGCTTTTACATGTCTTTTTTTCTCCCAGTTAGCATTACATGAGCTGCTCTGGATAATAATTACATATGTCTTTGCAAAACTCTGTGACTTACAAGAGGAATTTTTCATATGCTAGGTAAACTAGGCTTTTAGGTCAAGTCATCTTAAACGTAGACTCCAAGTTTTGTAAAAATGTACCCAGCCATTTTGATATGATATGGTTAACAAACAGGAAAATTTAATCCAGTATTCTATTAGTAAATATTATTTGTAGACACATGACAATGAGCTGCGATTGTATCTAACTAGTCTTCATTCTCTCTTCTTAGCTCAAAAAAGGATTATTTTTAAAAATTGCCAAAATTGTAAGGGATATATACAAATTAAAAAGTTATGTATTTTATTGGTAAAATTACGGATATGTTTGTATTTTCTTTTAGAATTTCCTTTAAAGGCCTATGTTAAATGTATTGCTGGTGGGAGTATAAATTGATACATCCTCTTTGGAAAACTATTACTCTACTTTTTAAAACTTTGTATTTAATGATAATGTAATGCCAAAATTGCACATAATTGTACAGCTTCCTGAATTTTCACAAACTTAACATACCTCTATAATTAGCACACAGATCAAGAAACAGACAATGCCAATACCTCAGAAGATCCCTTGGCATTATATGTTTAATGTTGAACGTTCCTTTATGGCTTTTCTACTCATAAACACACACATGCGTGTGCACACACACAATCATGCTGTATATATGCACACATATAGAACTATTCTACATATGAATAATATATCCTGACAAAATAGTTGGAGTTGCTTTAAGAATGTCCTTCAATAGCTATGAGAGTTTTGAAATTTAGTTAGATCTTCGGGTTTACTTGGGGTGATATTCAAAATATTTAACCACTGATATAGCACATGTAACAACCAATCCAAACAGATACCACCCTTGGACCTGGGGCATGGTCCTGCAGTCTCCCTGCTGTGCTGATTTAACCTTTCCATTGCTGGATCATAAAGATACCCAGATGATTTCTAAGGAGAGGCCCTTGGAGCTAGAGTGTAGGGATAATGCCTAAGGACTAACTAACCAGTTATATAAGTAGGTCAATATTTTTAAAATTAGTACAACTAGACATGGATAAATGATTTGTTCAGACTAAAATTTGTACAATTTGGAATATGTCCATGAACAAAATAAATATAAATTGTCTTACTTTCACAAATAAAGAAAAAAAAAAAACAGGAAAATGAAGATTATTACTAGGGCCTCTTCCAGGATCCTAAGTTTAAGTTTCATATGATCAGTTTCATGAAAATCTACCTCTGGCTATGGGTATACTGGAACATACAGCTGAGTATTTTCTTTGAGTCCAGCTAAATATTCCAGGCTGCAGATTCTCAGACTAAACTAGACTACCTGAAGACCTTGTCACTCTTAGTGGCCATGGCAGTGTAGACACGATCAGTGTATTTTTGTTTACTGCTGTTTAGTTTGTGTATGATTCAGTTGCAAATGAAATTTGATTTTACTACATTAGAATTCTAATCTTTGAGAAATACCAAGGACATACCTAAAATAGTTTCAGCAACAGTATTGCAGAGTATGAAGCAACTTTGCAATCACTTCTACCATTACAGCACTTCTATAACTTAGGACAATTTTTCTTATACTATGAGGCATATGATACATGTTTGTTGTTTGAATAAATGAAGGCAAAGCTGGATTTGAATCTCAGCTTTACTAATTAGCATTACACCTTTTTACACATTCTTAAAATGGACAAGGTAATAAAACAAAAGGAGACTGTAAGGATTACTGAGAGAAAAAAAAAATTCATATGGTAGATACTCAAAAACTGCGAATGTCTTCTCTTCTCTCCAGAATACAGTTAAAGAACACAAGCCTTGAATTCACAACAACAAAAACAACAACAACAAAAAGGGCTTTTTCTGCTGAAACAGATCTCAGAACTCAAGACATTGGAACCAGGTTTTTCAATCACGCAGAAAGGTTTAATTAAGTGAGTGTCAATGTGATAACTAAGTCTATGTCACTGTGACCCAAGACCAAAATTAAATGTTATCAAAGACTTTGAATACCACAGGGATATTTTATTGAGCACACAAGGGATTGTGTTCTATCCTTGATGGCTTTGAGGAAGGGAAAGAAAGAAATCACCAGTTTTTCCCAATGAGCGGAGGGATAAATGGAAGACAATACTGCTAGAAAAATACACAAATTATTAAAGAATTCTTGACAACCAACAGAAACACATTGGCCATAAATGCATTTTAAAACAAGATAGATTATATTTAAATGGATGACTAAAATTAAATAAATATTAACACCGTCCTTTCTTAGCACACACAAAAAAGAATGAATTCTTCAGAAATTAGGGAAAGTCAAGTGAACTCAGAGAAAACAGAAAAATAAACTTTTCCCTGTGGTTATTAACAGCATATACATCATTAATGATTACTGAATTATTATTAATATCACCACTGAATGATGTGGAAGTTCTCATGGCTTAAATGTAATGAACCCATTAATATTTGTTAAGTGTGTGAACACATTAACAATATGTGATAACCTTCTTTCTGGAAACTAGCTTATGGGTGCCAGAAGCTTTGTATTTCATAGTTTCATCATTATTATTGAATTTTAAGTATTGTCTTAAGTTACCTTCCCTCACCCATCTGGTAAAGATATTTTATATGTAAAATCAAGGCTTTTCTTTTCAATTACATTTCACTCACATTCTGAACTCTATTTTTTACATCCTTAATTATGAACAAAGAGATCTTGAGAAATAAATCCATTTCCACTTCTAGCTGCATTTCAAAATCTGGAATATTGAGTCTCCATGGAATGCTCAGCCTCAGAAAGATTTTCCCTTGGGTCTCACAGGATATATTTTACAGCAGTTTAGGAGAGGAACCAATAGTTTTTATGGTCCTCAGGAGGACTGGATGGGTAGAAGACCACCAAGAAACGGAATAAGATTTCAGTTCTGTGGGTGTTACTCGAAGGGATTTGCTAAACCTACAAATTTCCCCTTCAGGTTACTATAAGTCAAGGTGACATATATGTAATATATATATGAATTGGCAATGTAATTGCAACAAATGATTTCTGTCAAGAAGAATTTAAAATACATTTTTTAATCCTAAATATTTTTTCAGAATATCAGTGGAAATAATGTTTTCCAGTTTATGAGAAATCACTTGGTTACTTCTTAGAAAGACATTAAGGATAATATGAAATCTAGTATTCACAGAAAAAAAGTTGTTTTTATATCTATAATTGTTTTGCCTTAAAAATATCATTTTCATTTGGAACCTCAGTGTCCTTAAAGGGTAAATTTTCTTATGTAAATATTGTGAATATAAGGAGTCTTTGAAAAACAATAAAATAACATTGAAACAATAAAAGTTGGTTAATGAGGAAGTGAATGGAAAAAAAAAACAGAATAATAACAATAATAATAGTTAACTTTTGGGTCAGGTGGAGTGGCTTACACCTCTAATCACAACACTTTGGGAGGTAGAAGTGGAAGGATTGCTTGAGGCCGGGAGCTTAAGACCAGTCTGGACAACACAGGGGACCCTGCTACAACAAAAACGTCTTTTTTAAAAGAATAGCTGGGTATGGTGGCATGTGCCTGTAGTCCTAGCTACTCAGGAGGTTGAGGCAAGAGGATCACTTTAGACCAGCAGGATGAGGCTGTAGTGAGCCATGATTACACCACTGCACTCCAGTCTGGGCAACAGAACGAGAGCCTGTCTCTTAAAAACAAACCAGAAAAACAGTTAACCTTTGAAAAGTTTTTAGTTTGTGCAATATGTGTAGTAAGCAGCAATTTTATGCATCTAATTTAATCCTCATAACAATTATATAAAAAGAGAGGTAGGCTGGAATTAGAATTTGAATCCAAATAAGTGAAACTCTGCAGAATGACAAGAGTAGGACTAAGAGAATAAAAAACATTTAGCCTATTCTGTTTCACATTACAAATTATTTCTTAAAAAAGAACCCTGGGCACGTACTCTATCCTTCAAGATAACTCTCAGGATTGCAATCTGTCAATATTCAACAGAAGAATTAAAAATCACTGTGTATTTTGAATCAGTAATTCAGCTTCTAAAATTGTATAAAATATAAATGCAAGGATGTTCATTAAAGCATTACATAAGATAATAAAAATTCAGAAATGGCACAAATGATTTTGGATTTGTTAGGTAAACTATGGTAGGTCTATGAGATAGTTTACTATGTATCACCATAAATTATATTATAGAAAAATGTTTCTGAGAGGAAAGAAAATGTTCACAATATATTGCTAACCTTAAAAAATGTATTCCATTTTGAATAGAAATAAAAATATGTATGCATATTTTGAAAAGGTCTTGAAAGAAAACATTAAAATGGTAATAAGCACCACTTCTCCCAGCTGTGTCCAGAATCCAGCATCCAAAGCTTCAGTGGTGGGCTGGCAGGAGGGGTGGCAGCAACATGGCGACCTCAAGGGTGGAACTATGGTGTGACTTTGGATCTCATTCTAAGCGGTACAGCCCCCCCAGCCTGGTTCTCTGGCTCATAGTAAACTCCACAATAGTCTTCAATAACTTCATTTTCTGCTACAAGTATCCAGAGTTTGTTTATGTGGCTTGCCCTAAGGATCCCAACAGATACAGGTCCTCCTTAGAGTAAAGTACTGCGTGAAACACAAAGCAAATGGCCAAGAGCTTCAGGTCCTCTGTTGGAAAATGTCCAGCATCAGTTATTCTCATGATTTCTGGAATTATCAAATACAAATTCTCTTCCCCAAGATCAATTTTTGAGCAACAGCAGAGACACTGGAAATTTACTGCGATAGAAGTGGAACTAAGGAAGAAATAGGGAAACTGCTGGAGACTGGATTTCCCAGGTCCTACGTCCAGACGGCTGCCTATGTGTGCTTTGACCAATGTGGGTAACAATTATCCCCATGGAAAAGAACTCTTCAGAGAAATTCTATTTCAAGGTGAAGATCCAGATTCAAAAATTAGGACTCCACAAGTTACAAGTCTGTACAGTCAAAAATAAATAAATAAATAAATAAATATGCAGAGCTACTGAGGAGTTCAAAGAGGAAACTTAATAAAGCAATTCCCAGTCCCTGAAAATATCACTCATGTGAAGGGCTAAAGATATTCCAAATGGAGGATTTCCTAACACCCCCTAAGATGTGATGACTGAGAAGAGTGACAAGTAGATAATTCCAGAGACTAGAAGAGAGAGGCAGCCTTTTGAAAGGGTACAATATAATTGATTTCATTTTCAAGTGAAATACCTGGCACTATCACTGCCTCTCTCAATTCACCAATGTGACCCACAAGGAAGTTCCTATGACCCTTTGGCTGAGAAAAAAAAACTGACCTGGTTACGAAGGTGTCACATCATATGCTGGTACTGGCCAGCCATGGATTGCTTATTCTACTGCAGTCTCACCCAAAGATGTCCATAAAGAAAAGTGATGAAGAGATATCCTCTCTCATGGGCAAAACTTGGAGGAGGAAGTCTTGTTATTTAGTATGCCTGGGAAGAGAAATGGCCTGAGGTTTAGATTGATTTATAGGCATTCACTGTTGGGTGGCTAGTTGGCCAGGAAATGGAAGAAGAGTGTGAGAAGATTGGTGAGCACTGTCTGGGAAAAAAGTCATGTGAATGTACCAAAACTGGGCACAAAGCATGAAGATGTTTGTATCCTGTGCAAAATGCTCTGTGAAAGACATCCACTCTTAAGGAAGTTCTCATCAATCATATTGTCACAATCATTCATACAAAGGCTATCAGGCAGCATCCCTCCCCAGTGCTTATCCAATGGGCCCCTGTACAAAGATGCCATCATGACAGACAGAGGCAATGCAAGGCCTCAACTGCACAGTCTTCACCTCCACTTTATCACCATAACACGGTTTCTAAAGTACAACCTCAGTGACCAATATTTAATACCTGACAGATCATCATTACCAAAGGGATTAGCAGCTTTCGGGTGGCAGGTTGATTACAGTGGTCCTCTGTAATCAACAGTGAACCATTTTGGAAGGGGCAGAAATTTGGCTTCATTAGATGGACATCTATTCTATACATGGATTTGCTATGCTTCTGCCAGCACTATCATCTCATGAACTTATGGAAACATACTGTTAACCTTCATAGAATCCCATGACACGTTGGAGCTCATTTCACAGCAAAATGTGCAGAAAGGAATTTATACCTATTAAATTTACTTGTCTTGCAGTGTACCCTATCGTCTGAAGAAAACTTACCTAATGGAACAATGAAATTAATTACTGATAATTCAGTTATGAAATCAGCTGGGAGACCACATCCTAGGAATATTGGGTGCTTTGAACAAGGAACCATTATAAGGTGCTGCTTCTCTCATAGCCTGAATATAAATATTTGGAACAAATAGGAGAAATGAATTACTGTTTTTGTTAATACACAAAATAACGATATTTGTATCATTTTTGCTGTCTTTATAACTTCATACTCAGCAGATTTAGAGGTCTTAGTTCCAAAAAAAGAAATACTTACATTAATAACACAATAATTGTTCCTTCGAAATATAATTGAAACCTCCAGGTCGATATACTTTGGGCTTCTCCTGCCATTGAACCATCAGTCAAAGAAAGGGGTTGTGGGAATTGATCCTGTCTAACAACAGAAAATTGCTTTGCTGAAACATGATGGGATTTACTGTCATCTTCTCTTAATACTTTCAAGCTCAGTAGTAAAAATCAAAAAGCAACTATCCAGTAAAGCCAAAATCACTAAGGGTTCCAACCCTTTAGGAAAGAAGTCTTGGTTCACCAGCCAGATAAAAAAAACCTGACCAATTGAGGTTCTGGTTGAGGGCAAGAGGAACATAAAAGAATGAAGGAAGGCAGCACACTCATGATTAGAAACAGAGATGAGGGTGATGTTAGCTCTGCCTGCTTTTATTATGTATATATTAACAAATTATTTCTATTTTGCTCTTTCCTCTTTCTCTATTCATATTATCTATGAGGGAGTGTTCATGATGCATAGATTTTCATTTTAATTCACAAATCACTGCACTCTGAGAAACTGCATCTAGAACTGATGAAGAGGACATTGTATCACTTGGCCACCTTCAACTTCGAGAATGAATAGTGAAGATGAGATTTTCTGTGTCCCTTTTGTGGAGAGGTGTGACAGCATCTTCATTTGTGCTTTGGGTTGCATTTTATCAGGTAGAAGAATGAAGTCATTGTTTCATGGGAATAAATAATATATGGTTAGCAAAAATGCATGCTGCACAGAAAAAGGGGTGGACTGTGTTACTTCCTTACTTCCTACTTCCTTACTGCTCACAGATTCATTTCTCACTCTTATTCTGCTTGCCAGAAAATGGCTTTTACAAACATGTCCAAGGTTTTTTGTCAACTGCTTTCTAGCTAGGTAGGGTAAATGGGAAGCCCTATGTATGAGTTTAGGCTGAAGGAAGGGATAAATCAAGCCCCCATTCCAACCCTCCCGCTGCTTCTGGTAGGATATCTAGTAATGGCCTAATCTTCTCATGGTTCGAATTCTAATCAGGGATCTAGATAGCCCCTCTCACTCTGGTTTCACCTCCAGTTGACTGGCCCTGGTTCCTAGGCTCTGGTAATACCACATTCTCCCTCTGCCCTCCAGGTGTAGGAATGGCAACACTTACGTGAGTTGGCACACCATCTTTGGTTGACTTTTCAGCTCTTCTAATTCCTTTGTCATACATTTTAGGCTTCTTACATACTCCCAAGCATTGACTCTGTTTTCTCATTAGACTCTGACTGACACAGTTATTACAGTAGTTTAGGTGAAAGATAATGATGATTTAAATTGAGGTGCTAGGGTGTTAGCAGTAGGTACCAAGAGATTTAAACAGAGTAGAGGACATGCTATATATATTGAGGTGTTGAAGGAAAGGAGGAATCAAGGAGAATGCTTGTAATTTTTTTTTTATTTTAAGCAACTGCATAGATAATGGCATAATTTATTGAAATGCACCAGATAAAGGAAGAAAGAGTTTGGAAATAAGAATTTTAAAATTTCTTTTTATATGTGCTCATTATGAGATCCCTGTAGGATAGCAAAATGAGATTTCCCTATTTGACAGATGCTTAGTAGAAACTAGAGATTTGGGAAAAGACCCAGCCTCCTTCTTGATACCTCAGTTCTAAGTCCTCTTTTTCATTTGCAATTAACTTATAAGTGGTTAGACACCAGCTCCTTTTTCTGTTCCTGTCAAATGGAGAAAAAAATGAGGAAAAATGAAATTTCTAGGGATATTTTTATTTAAATGATACTCTAATAGAATAAAAGAATTTGGCTGACTGTTTTAAGTTTTACCAGAAAGGATTTTACCTGATTCTGAAATGGCAAAAATAAGTGATGTTCTAAACAGGGAAACCTTAAGGCAACTCTCATTTGCTTGTTCTGATGCTCTGAGAACAACGGGAAGCCTAATTACTCAATAGCCAAGTGCACTTCGCAATGTTTTGAGAAACTGCCCTCTGTCACCATTCTGTTTTAGGACATGATCAATTCATTGCCTTAGTATCGGCTAAATTTCATTGGAATAAAAATAGGAGGAAAATACTGACCTCATAATGAGATTCTTGAGTCCAAAGTAAAAATTTGTAAGCACTTTGGTGTCTGAATGAAGGCTATGAAAGAAGCACTAGTTTGTTTCTGGCTTTGTGAATTTAGCCTTATTCTCATGTTTCTATTACCACATAGTTATCAGCCATTCACATATAAAAATATAATATGGAATCAGGAACTACAATATTAATAATCAATAATGGGTAAGAACACATGAAAACATCACCAATATATTTCTGAAAAGGAAATTGGGTGTCAGATTATCTTTCCTAAATTTTATACATTCAGTGTTAGCTAATATATTTCTTGGAATACTTGTGTAGTTTATCTTTTTGTGATAGTGTCTTTCAAAAAGTGTTGTGGAGTGTGACATAACATGAGAAAGCAATCCTACAGCAAATTTTGCTTTATACCTTTGCTATAGACACAACATTCCAGTTGATGTGAAAGTGTGTGTAGAGTGTATATGTCTGTGTGTATGTTTACTGAATGCATCCTCATTGATGGCTGGCCATTTGGGGGGAAATGTGAAGAGAAGTAGAGTGGCATAGGGATGGGAAACTCTCCTCCTTAATTAGTCTTATAAAACCAAAATTTCCCATGCTTAAAAGGTCAAAGAGAGAGTATAATGCACTTATGAAAAAGAGATACCCTCATTAATCTGGTTGTTCTTGGCCCAGACCACAGAAGAAATATAAATGCTGTCATCACTTATGTGTGAGATAAAGGATGAAATGTGGGAATTTGTCGGTTTACAGCAATGACCATTCTTTTGGTTTGAGAACATTGATGGAAATAACCTGAGCTGAGAAAAGCTCCCTGTGAGGAATACATGTTATGGGAAACTATTAAAGACAACGTTTGGTCAATGACCTTCTTGATGTAGTTTAATGAAGCTGCACGCCCCACACCAAAAAGACAACTACTTGAAGAAGGGAGCCCTCAACAAGCCAAGACATTTTACCTTTCCTCTATTACATGAGTCTGGTAAAAGACACGAGTGTGCAATAAATCTCTAGTTCATGCATTCAGAGGCTGCACTATAATAATGATACACTATAAATCACAGAAAATATGTTACCTTTATTTTAGGACAGTCAATAGCTAGAAATAGTGCTAACCAATAGCACAGATGTCTAGGAGATACAAAAACGAAGGTTTGGCAGTTGTTTAAAAATGGGAAGTACAAGGATTTGACCTGAAATATATTAGAAAATAGCAGCAGTTTCATAGTTTTGTCAGGTTTCCAGTTTTTCATTTCACTATTTCTTTTTTAAATCCCATGTTCTGTTTTGGAAGGTAGACTGCAACTTTGGAAAACTGAAAAAAAAAAAAAAATTCTGTCATGCATTTCTAAAATAACCTTGTAAATATTTGTAGATCATATACACTTACATGAGCTTTTATGTAAATTTGTTTTTCTTTGAAAGTTTAAGGATAATTGAATGCTGAGAATGGAAGTAAAATGAGGCTGTAAACAAATGGGAGGCTCCCGCAAGGACCCAAGGGGATTGGAACTAGGATTTCCATGTGCCAACTATTAGCTAATTGTGAGATGACACTGACTGACCGGACTCATGATCCACATCCCAGTGTCTGCCTCAAAAGAGCTGTTAGAAGAAGAAAGTGCTCATTTGCTGCAACTGTGACCAAGTTCTCTGAAATCCAATAATAGACAGCTGGAGATCCCTCACATAACTGACAACACTAAGGGTCAAAGAGGCTTCTGATACCCCTGAGGGAGAGGTAAGAAAAAGTAGACTAGGTATTTTAAGTACAACACGGTTAACAAGCTGTAATTTACTACCTTGTTGATTTTCTTGCTTGCTGGAAGTCTGTAGAAACTGGGAACTTATGGAAAAGTGAATTATACTTTTCAAATATCCTCTTTTTTGTCTTTCCCTTTTTTTTTCTTGTGCCGTACCTTTCTTTATGGTGGTAGGAGGGGGGATGGTCAGGAAGTTAGGCAAGTTGATTTAGTTAAACAGTTGAAACTCTAGAGAAATGTGATCTTAACTTCCCAGAGGTTGAAAAGTAATGTTGTTTCCTGTGATTCTCCATTTCCTGGGTTTAGCAGGGACACAGATCCCAAGAATTAAAATATGATGAGAACGTCTGTCCTCCTAAGATGTTCTCACCCCGGCAGGAAAGTACCATACCAGAAATTTCACAAGAAAGTCTGCTCTCATGAGACTCACAGCCAGACTTTTAACCATTTTGATAAGTTCAGAAGAGCTTCCATCAAAAAGCTTTCAAATGCCTGTCCCCAGTGACCCCACAGATCCCTTTGAGAGCCACCCAACACCACTTCATAGTTCCCATAAACACTTGGACCTTTCCCTGTGAAAGCTGACAAGTTTTCCCGAAAGTCCTTACATACCACACTCAGCCTCATCTTGCCAAATGTGCTATCTCAGTGGAAACTGTTGGAACTTTCCAGACAGATTTTATGCTACAGGCAAAAAGCACCTCAGTCACCAATGTGCCCACACTGTTTTCTGAGACTGTCGGTACCTACATATTTCATACACGATGTAAAAAGTCTCATACTTTTTTTCTCCCTGTATAACTAAGTATTGCTCTCATAATACTTTGTGAAAAATGTCTCATAACTATAGTAATTACTGATGTCAACGCCCCTGTTAATATTCTGGATCTGCAAACATTTCACATCAGATCTCCACATGGAAAAGGGACTGCTCACCTCTACTTTGTAAATTAGCTATATGATTTATCTGTGGGAAACATTTCAAAAATATAGACTCAGAAAGACATCTACCACATGATGGCTTTTCCATATGGCATCTCATAATTATTTTGCTGTGTGTGAACATGATGAAAACAGTTTCATAATCCTCCAAGGGTCAGAGTAAATTATTTCAATTAGACATATTTCAGAGCAAACATTACCTTAGGGTTTATTAATAATATTACCTGAGAAGGAACAGCTGCCTTTTATGCATAAAAAGCTGTCAGCTTCTTACCGCTCCATACTATAGAAACCCTTTTGTGACTTTAAAAAAATGGCAGATTTTCTCATGCTTTACCTAAACACAGAACTTGGCAGCAGGGACCTGGTTGTAATCCTCAGCATGGGAGCTGGTGGGTGGATTTTTTTTTCTCTATAAACTCTTGTATAAACCACACCAGTCTCCTGGTATTTATTCTGGGTAATGCTAGAAATTGTACACAGATCCAGCAGGCCATGTAAAGGAGTTTTGTAACTTCCTGAAGCCCTTTCATGCAAAATCCTTACTCTGAATGCTGTTCCAGAAAGATGGGACATTACAGCAGCTTAAAAGGAAGGTTTGCTTTGTTGTCTTTTTCTCCTCTACATTGGAGCCTTGCAAATATGAAATAGGTCAATTGGGGCAACATAATAACAGCAATTAATATGAAATTAATTGACCTATATTGAAAATGTGATGCCCATTGAAATGGCTTCAGAGCTACATCACGTAGATAGCTATATTAATAATAATTAAGGATTGGAATTTTTCTCTGTAGACGGGTTGTCACTTTGTAAGAGTTAGTTGGAGCTACATATTACTGCAGCACATCAATTAAGCTTCACTTTATTATAACCACTAGTCTCTGAACATGCATATTAAAAGATCTCAAGGCACAGAGTCTATGAGACGTGTGGAAAAGAGATTAGAAACACTCTGTGTGTCTAAGAAATGTATCATCTTATCACAAGCTTTTCTTGCCTCCCACCCCAAGATAATGACGATGACAATGATAATGTGATGATGATAATCTTTATAATAATGGGATGATGATTTTGATAAGGGCTTCTCACCAACATGTCCTGCTTTTGGCAAAACTTTCCTAAGGCAAATGCATATTCATATTGGCAGAACTGACAAAGAATGTATTTTTTAGGAATTTGTTGCCGGTTGCATGAGAGATGGTATGGTAGGTAGTAGAATTAGTCAATATCAACTATTCAAATATTACTCTTTTGGCATTGAGTCCCGGTGAGGCTTCAAATTCTCAGAGGATCTTAGCTGAGGTAATATCTGTGACCTTATGAGTATTTTTTGAGACAAACTAATTTAAGTAGTGTGATTGAAATTTCGAAGGAAACTTAAATGTAAACACACAATCTTTCAAATACTTGCAACCAACATTCCTTTTCACAAACATACATGAAGCTGTAAAGCAGTCCTTTACCAAAGACAGCAGGGAAATGCTGTGAGGCGAAGAGGGTAATCAGAAAGTTTTCTTACATTTGTTTATTTTGCCAATGAATATTATACAGCTGTGGGGAATACAAATGAAAATTGGGGAATAGAAATGAAAATTGCAATCAGAAAGATTATTTGCATTATTCATTTCTATTTCATTTTAGGAAAATATCAATAAAAATGGGGAACATTATAGAATTTAAAAGAAACCTTGTATTATATTTTCTACATTCCTTATAGAAGGGCAGAACATCTCGTATGCTTTGTTGCAACTATTCCAGAAAAAAAACAAAAACAAAAACAAAATGCCATAATCATTGCTTCTCTATCCTACAATCTTATGCTTTCCAGTTCTCCTTTTTTTTCCCTCTATCTTTTGGCACTCTAGCGTGTCAGATTCTTGTTCTGTACCTGTTTTGACCCCAACTAAATGGTGGAGCACTAAGAACCAAAAGCAGAGCCATACCTGGGTCAGAAGAGATCTGAAAACCTAATCATGCCACAGATGAACCATTGGCAATAGTCCAATGCTTACTTGTGGCACCAATTTATTTCTTCCCATAGTGACCGCTATCTAAGTAAATGAACTAGCATCTACTCAGTTGCTCAGAAAAAAAACCTGAGAGTCATCTTTGACTGCTCTCCTTCTCTCACACCCCAAATCTGAATCAACAGCAAAACTGTCAGTTCCTAATCAAAACATATTTAAAATTAACAATGTATCATTTCCAAGGCTGTTACCATAAGCAAAGCCAGTACCATCATTTTTCTGTACTATTGCAATGGTCTCTCAGTACTCCTCATACTACTTGCTTCTGTGATATTTTTCCTCTCTATAATTTGGCCTCCAAACAGTTGTCTGTGACCTTTCTGAAAGATATATCATGTTCCTACCCTCAACCTTCCAATGCCTTCCCATTATACTTAGAATAAAATTCAAAATCCTTATCATGGCTTCTAAGTCCTTATGAGATTTAGGCTCTGACAACCACTCTAACTTAATTTCCTATCATACTTCAACTAATTCACTGCACTCCAACAACCTTTGCCTTCATATTCCTTTATACCCCAAAGCCCTTCCTATATCTGGGCTTTTACTCTCTGTTTGGAATACTTGTATTCCAGATATTTGCATGGCTCACTTTCTTTCCTCAACCACCTTCCTACCCAAATTTAACCTTCTAGAATATAACTTTTACAATCCCACCTAGAATATTCTGCCATGTCAATGTCTGTAATGGTTAAGTATTTTTTTGGAGGTGGAGACAGAGTCCTGCTCTGTCACTCAGGCTGGAATGCCTTGGCATGATCCTGGTTCATTGCAGCCTCAACTTCCTGGGTTTCAGCAATCCTCCTGCCTTGGCCTCCCGAAGTGCTGGGATTACAGGTGTGAGCCGCCACACCTGGCTGTAATGGTAAATTGCATGTGTCAACATTAGTGATCTAAGGGATGCCAAGAAGCTCAAAAAACATTAATTCTGGGTGTGTCTTTGAGGGTGTTTCCTAAAGAGAGTGGCCTTTGATTTGGTAAACTGAGTAAGGAAGATCGCCCTCACCAATGGTTATGGGCATCATCCAATCTGTGGAGGGCCCCAGTAGAACAAAAAAGTGGAGAGAAGACAAATTTGTACTCTTTGCTCAAACTGAGACATCCATTTCCTTCTGCACTTGGATATTAGCAACCTTGGTTCTTGGGCCTTCAGAACCTAACTGGAACTTACATCATTGGCCCCCAGTTTTCAGGCCTTTGAATTTAGAGTGGAACCTATATCTCTTGGCTCTCTTTGTTCTCAGGCCTCTAGGCTTGAACTGGAACTGCACTACTGGCTTTCCTGGGCCTCCAGCTTGCAGACAGTAGATCATAGGACTTCTCTGCCTCTATAGGCTTCTGAGCTAATCCTTCATTCATAATACAAGTCTTTCTATATATCTGTGTTTGTACATTCATCCATCTATCTATCTATCTATCATCTATCTATCTATCCATCCATCCACCCATCCTTCCATCCATGTATTTACATTTCCTATTGGTTCTGCTTCTCTAGAGAACCTTTACTAATATACTATCCTTTTACCTTACTTCATTTTTATTGTTAAATCATACTTGACAGTTTAATATATATGAGCTACATTTATTTACTTACTTGCTTACTTAATTATCATACATCTTCTATCAGAATATAAGCTCCATAAAGTCAGAGACTTTGGGAGTTTACTTACCACTGTATCCCCAGCACCTAGAACATTTCCTAGCACATACTGGATACTAAATAAACATCCATGACATAAACGATTGTATTTGACTCAATTTAAAGGTTTGAAATACATGAAACTAAGATAACAACAGGACAAGTCATATAGTTTCATCTGCCCTTTTTCCATGTTAAGGGAAGTAAATGTGTATTATTATTCAATGGTTATCTAAAAAACTGATGAACCTACCTGAAGGTAATACCTTGTATTGTCCTTAACTCCATACCTACCCCCCAAATACCAGGTAATGCATTGACTGTCTTTGGGTTTATCTACTTCTTCTCAAAGTATCTTGTTTACTTTTCATGTTTAACTCTGAGATCATGAAGTTTCGGGTTCTGCTTGTGTACCATTGAAAGACTTGAATTACATGTTCTCCAAGATCCCTTCTAGCTACATAATTCTACTAAAAATGTAGAGAAAGGTAAAGCCAATGGTGACTTCAGTTATTTAATATGCACCTATGTTCTAGTTTATTAGTTACCCTATCTATAATTTTAATATGCAACTATAGTTACTTGTTAGCCTAGATTTTCACTTGGTAGTAGAATACAACTTACAATGGTATGTATTCTCATCGAATATCCCTGATAAGTCTCATAATCAAAAGAATAGAGTGGTAATCAAAAGACTAGAAAATAGCCCTGATATCTAATGTGTCATTCACTATTCAACCTAAGCAGGTTGTCTTCCTTTTGTAATTTAATTGCCCAACTTCTAAAATAAGGTCGATGCACAAAACACTTACTGAAGTGTCCTATTTCCAGGACCATATTCCAGGTTTCTTGGAAGAAGGTACTAAGAATGATTTTGGCAAGTCAAGTATGTCAGAATAAGAGGTAGAATTGGTCAGAGGGAGAAACTGAACAACCATGGAGGTCTAATAAAACCTTGGCCAAAAGCTCAGGTGCATATAGAGCCCTTCAGAGTTCTCCTGCCTTAGGCAGAATACGAGGGATATTTACATCCACCTCAATCAATCATTGTATCAGGGCAAGGAGTGGGGTGGGGCAAGAACATGTCTTGGAACATGCAGCTCACATAAATTTTGGAAACCCTGGAGGAGCTGACTAATGGAGACTGTCTTCCAGCAATTGAGTCAATAAGTCCTATCTTATAGGGGGATGGGGGTAACACATTTCCATCCCTTCTGGTCACAGAACCATGGAGCAATTCCTCTTATATGTTTTATATTAATGCAAAAGAATAAGATATGTCCTATATGGGTGCTTTTCAAAGACCACTAATATGATACTGTATGTGTATTACTGTGCATTCTATTTTCAATCTATAATGGGCAATGATAATAAACATTTATGATCTACACTGAAGTGTGCATGTATCTGCAAGAGTCCATGGGCTTTTGTGTATAAGGGAGCTTGAAGTATGTCAAAGGTCATTTACAGACTAATATCCATAATAGAACAGGGCAATTACCAATTCATAAATTGTGCTTTGGCTAGACTTCTTCCTAGACTTTTCAAGAGCATTGGCTTTAGCTATGGGCCTACTTAATTGGCTGTGTTTGAATTTTACAAACCTCAGATCTCACACCATTTTAGAGGGTTCATCAACACATTCATATATGTAGCTATCATAAAAACAGATGTTTACTTAAAAATAACATAATTCTTAAATTTTTCTAAGTGTTCTTTGCTGTCGTTATTATTTGGCCTGGAATTACTAATCATAGAATATATCATAATTATTCTTCCCTCTTTTCCCTTTCCACTTAAATAGTTTAAAAATCATATTGGCTTTTTTTCTTATTTCTTGAAATACTCAACCAATTGGCTTAGCCCTTTCTTTCCTTTTTTTTTTTTTTTTCTGTGTCACCTTTTAATACAGGTTTTCATCACCTCTGCAAAAGGGATTTTTTTTTCTCCCCAGTGAAAAAGATGGATTGGTAAGTGGCCCTACAGCCTATAAACTGTTTCCTTTTAATTCAGGCCTGAGCAGTTTGGCCTGGCTCACATTCAGGTAGTATATAACTTGTCTGAACTCCTTCTAAAGGGCCTCCTGCTCGTGTATTTATGCTGAGCACTTGGGTGAGCCTTGAAACAGCCTCTCTACAGAGTGATGGGATGTTTGCTCACCTCCAGACCACATTGTAATGAAGCATGCCCCTTGCTTTTAAAATTCTGAGGTTCTGACCTCTCCAGGTGAGGCTTTCCCTGGAAATGGCCCCCTGAGGCTACTCCCAACTGCACAGTTTATGTGTGGGACACCAGTAACTATGTTCACTCTTAAGGGTTTTCTTTCTCTTTACATTGTCAGCTGCTTTCATGTTCCAACATAAAGGCCCACACAGGAAGTATTAGGAGAGATTTCTAGACCTCCTAAAGCTAAACCTGGTAAAGCTTTCCTTTAACATTCAAATACTCAAAGGAACTTTGTGTAAATTACAAATTTTGCAATGGTGTATCCATTTGAAGAAGAGTGGTATAATATGCAAAATAACAAAGAATATTTTTCATCATAAATGTCATTGCCAAGAACAGGAACTGATGTTACTTGGCTTTGATCTTTGTTTTCTTCCCCTTCCTCCACTGCTTAATTCAATTATGTATCCCTCCTTTACATAATGCAAGCACTACTCCCCGACCTCCTCCTTAATTACAGACTATTCAGGGATCCTGGATGTCCTGAGATAGAGCCAGTATATTTTGGCATTGTTTTATTCAAACCTCTACCAGGTACTGCATGTTCAAGACAATTTTCTTTTAAGTGCACCCCCGACACACCAAAATCAGACTACATAGATAATAGCTCATTCAGTAATCAGTAGATTATGAAGTGGTTGAAATGTATTTGAAAATTAATGGATAGACTGAGACAAAGAGGCTACTTAGATTCCTTTGATGAGATGATACAGCAACTTACATCTAACCTAACTGTATGCTACTCTTTCTCATCCAACTAACTATGCAATTGCAAATTTTATGAAAATATTTCAAACTGTATTTATATTATGGCCCTGTCAAATACAGTTTTTAAGTAATTTTGGCCCAAGATTGAAGATTTAAAAGAAAAGTGAAAACTTCTCTGTCCTTTATACATTACCTTTTTACCTAACACTTGGACTACCATCAATTATTCTGCTCATTTTGGGGGGAAAAGTGAGAGGAGTTATGGAAGGATAATATTTGTAAAAGGAGATAGCAACACGTCATGATAGACTTTACAGCATGTTTCTGTGCTAAGCCTACTACACAGCAAACTAAACTCAAAAGAGTCCTGTCCTCTACCATCTGTGACTGGAAAAAGAAGACAGGAACAAACAAAACAGCATTAAGCAAGGATTCGTAAATGTAGTTAGATATCTGAACATGATAGTTGTGAAAAGGTATCTTTTCTTCACAGTTTAGTGGGATGAACTGCAATCTCTCTTTTAAAGTGTTATGTAAAAAGAATTTGAATGGTGATGATGAAGTATGACTTTAGGAAGTCAAACAAAGTCTTGTCTGAGAGAAAGACCAGAGGATGAGCAGGTCAAGATCCCTCTTCCCTCCAGCACAGTGAGTCGACTTCATATTACCATTCTCTGTTTAGCAATCTTTTTTATTTTTCTTTCCTTGGTTCGAAACATTTCCATAAATTGCAATTATTTCCCACAGTGCCAAATATATGTTCATTGACAAAGGTGATTATTAGGTATTAAAGTCTAATCTCATAAGAAATTTGTGAATTGTTAAGCCTCTTTCTTAACTAGTCAAGAGCAAATCCTTCCTTCTCACAACTTTTCATGCTAATGTTGCATGTTATCACCTGCATGTCAGGAGAAAATTCTTTAGGCAAAGATGTTCCCTTCAGAAGAGAACAAGGGCAGTTACCCTGCACTAAATATATCATGATGGACTTTGATCTTTCCAGTCTCTTCAGATATCTTTTATTTTTACCCAGAAAAAGTTGTCCATATGTTCAATTGTAGAGATGAAAATATTAATTTAAACCAAAAGCATATTGCAGGGAAAGCAATCTAATTACAAAAAGCCATTTATACAGAAAAAGTATACTTTCAAATAAAGTAAAAGGTCACCACAAATCTTTATAGGCTAACAAAATGGAATCAAATACATAACGTTAAAAATGTACAGAAACAGTTTCTATAGAGGACTAACACTGTTCTCTGTCATTGATGCCTCTAGTAGATCAAGACAAAAATAGAGACCGTTTGAAAATTAACTAATATAGTTAAATTAACAAATACACTTTCAACTGGGTGCAGTGGCTCATGCCCGTAATCTCAGCACTTTCGGAGACCAAGGTAAATGGATTGCTTGCACCCAGGAGTTTGAGAGCAGCCAAACAACATGGCAAAATCCTATATCTACAAAAAATGCAAAAAATTAGTTGAGCGTGGTAATGCACATCTGTAGTCCCAGCAACTTGGGAGGCCAACATAAGAGGATTACCTAATCCTGAGAGGTTGAAGCTTCTGTGAGCCACGGTCATGCCACTGCACACTCCAGCCTGGGTGGCAGAGGAAGACCCTGTCTCAAGAAAAAAAAAATAAAAATAAATAGAAAAAATAAATTTAAATTAAAAAATATACTTTCACTATAAACTCTACAAAGAATATAGAATATATCATATTTATAAAACATGCAGAAAAATATAGGCATGTACAGTTTCAGAAAATATTTTAGTATATCGCAAAGCAGAAATTATGTAGGGTACATTGTCTGACTAACATAAAATAATATAAGAAATAATAATAAAAGGCTAAAGAAACAAAACAAGCAAAAACTCTAACCATTAGAAAAGTTGCTATAATTTTTCTAAATAACTTTGTTCAGACCAAAAAGAAATAAAAGTTAACAGTTAAAGATAATTTAGAAAATAATGAAAATTAGTATATTACATTTTAACTTTCATGAGATGCAGCCAAGGTGGTATGAAGAGACAAAATCACAGCCTTGTAGTATTTTTACAATTAAATAAGAAAAAAATTGAAAATAAACCAAGAGTTCAACTCAAGAAGTTAGAAAAAGAAAACACACTTAAGAGAAATAGAAGAAAGATAATAGTGAAGATAAAAGCAGAAAATGATTTATTATAAAAGAAAAAGATAATAGAAATATTAAATAAATTCAAGAATTATAAAAGAAGAGAAGAATTTCCTGCAAATAAAATCCAGAGAGAAACAATGATTGAAATTATAATGATAAATACCTGTGATGTATTGTGTACATTTTCTGTAGGAGACACTATACTTAACCTTTGCCTATTACTTCAGTTAATCCTTAAAACAAAACTCTGAAGTGTTTATTTCTGTTCTTTTTATAAATGTGGTCACTGGAGTTGGGGGTTTCACTTGCTATTATAGCAAAGCTTCTTATGTATCAATGATGGAATATCAAAGAATAATCCTCTCACCTTTACTCCAAAACCTGTGCTCCTAACAACTACACTATTTTTAACAAAATCATTTGATAAAGATGGTCACAGAAGATTAAAATGCCTAATTCTAATTAGTTTGCTAAGTTGGATGAATTGGGCAATTTCTTGATAAAATATACATTTATCAATTGTACCAAGTTTAGGCAATCTATATATACAAGTAAATATTGAATTAATTGGATATGTTACAAAAAAATTATCTCCAAACATGGCTCTAAAGCCAAAATGGTATTTTAACTAATGAGTTTTGTTTTTAAGTTTTCAAAGAACAAAATTTCCAGCCTTATATTACTTATTCTAGGATCTAAAAATAATAAACAGTAGTTTTTAAATTAAATTAAATTAAAATTTTACTTATTTATTCTTTGAGACAGGGTGGTTCTTTGTTGCCCAGGCTGGAGTGCAGTGGCGCAATCATGGCACACTGCAGCCTCAACCTCCTGAGCTCAATCAATGATCTCACCTTAGCCTCCCAAGTAGCTGGGGCTGCGCACATGTGCCCCCAAGCCCAGCTAATTTTTGTGTTTTTGGTAAAGATGGAGTTTCGCCATGTTTCCCAGGTTGGCCTCAGACTCCTGGACTCAACCCATCTGCCCAACTTAGCCTCAAAGTGCTGGGATTACAGGCTTCAACAACCCGCCTGGCTAGTTTTTTAATTTTAAAAATTAAATATG
This sequence comes from Theropithecus gelada, assembly GCF_003255815.1. Taxonomy (NCBI): domain Eukaryota; kingdom Metazoa; phylum Chordata; class Mammalia; order Primates; family Cercopithecidae; genus Theropithecus; species Theropithecus gelada. Next base: position 24,182,282 of record NC_037680.1, on the reverse strand, counting down.
TGGTATCAAAATTTGATAAGGATAACAAGAAAATAAGGAAATTATGCATTTATCTCAGTTACATAGTTGTGAAATCACCAAATACCAACACTATTATGAAGACATCTGACTGGATAAAATGAAATCCCATTACTCATTAACCACGATATAAAAGAGTTCTTAAATCATTCATCAGCCTCACCTTATTTTGAAATTACTAGAGATAGTCTCATTAAATTTAGGAACAAGGGAAGAATTCTCATCATCATCATCATTGCATAATAATGTTAGGAAGGCCCTGACTAACTAAACAGCCAGTGAAACCATTTATAAGAAACAAACAACATTTGGAAAGTAGGAGATAAAACTATCTCTATGACTAGACCACACCGGAAACAACATACATAACTTACAAACTCAAAATTCATGAGTGCTGATGAGATGATCCAATGCAACAGAAACATTATACAGTCGTTAGCTTCTTATATACTATAAATAACCAATTTGTTGGAACAAAGTCCCACCTGCATCTAAGTGTGCCTAAGAGCAGAAAAGAAGGACTAGATCGCTGCAAGTGGAAACCCCTGTGGCACGCTGCTGACAGGCTGAAATTTCCATGACATCTCTATTATTCACAAACAAAATGTTATTGTGGTCCTACTAGGCACCAGGATCGGCCCAGATGTAGAGAACATAGCGTTGAAAAGACTGGAAGGTATCATTGTAATGGAGCTGATAATTGATTGGGATGAGTGGAACAAAGAATCATAAAAATGAAAAGTAAATAAACAGAAAACGGAGTGAAAGTTGTTATTATGAATAAAATGGACTAATGAGATGGAGACTCAGGGGGTACTTCAGGTTGGGAATTCAGAGTCCTTCCTCAACAGGTGACATTTAACCTGAGAACTGAATGAGAGCCAGATAGGTGATCAGGTTGAAGAGAATTCCACATAGAATCTTTTATTTTGACTTAAAACTTTGTTTAACTTTTATGTTGGATTTTATAATACATGCATGCTTCTTTCAATGTAAATACACTGTGGACTTTTCCTCCAAGATTAATGTCATATTCATTGAGAAGTCCATTCAGATAGCCTTCTCCATTTAGTCGCTTTGACTTCAGTTCATTTGGACACTTCTTATAAACTAGCTGTTAGACATTGTTCTCCTCCTCTTAGCCAATCTCCTTTTCCTCCTTTCCACTTTACTCATTAATATATGCAATATACTTTCTCATCTTATCTCTAACTCTCACCCCCATCTGAACTCATTACTGAAATGAACGATGGGGTGTCTCATTTGACATATTACTTGTTAATAAAAATTGTGATACCCAAGTGGCCTCAATAAATTGTGTTCATACAAATTAAGGTAATATCAAATTGGCTGTTTCAAAATGTTCTTTTTTACCCCTTATCATTCTGACACACACCCCTAAGAGGTATCATTTTTAAAAAACATAAGAATATTAAAATAATTTCATTTTAATTCTGGTAGTAAGATGGTAGCAGGTTAGATCTGATTTTTCTCTCCTCTCTTGGACTCTAAGCAGTAAGGAAAACAGCAACAGCAAAATTCATGAACTCCATTTCCAGTGAAATTGCAAGACAAATTTCAAGTTGTGTAAGTGTTGATTAAAGCAGCTGAGGCTAACAAAGCCTTTCAGAAATCCCTGCGGAAAGAGGCAACAGAAGCAGCAGTAGACTATGAAAAATGGGGTGACGTATTGGGGGGTATAACTGGTGGTAGGAAATCTTAGCAAGTGCCAGAAATAACTGTACACCTTCTATATAGGAACTATGTATTCTTTGGTGATAGTGGCCATGAAGACACTACAGAGCATGGGAATGAATGTAAAAGCACTGACGGAGTGGATTAGGTTGAGGGAAGCATGGGCTGCAGGAGGGGTTCATACTAAGAAAACGTTCATCAGCAGACAGTGAAGTCTCTAAGAGTTTTTAGGGTGTTTTCACTCAGCAATCTCGTAGGGAGCCTAAGATAATAGAGTTAATCTCAAAGAGATTTGTAGACATGGCTTTTCTCTAATGAAGTATAGTACTAATTGATAAATAAGAAACCAAAAACTGAGTCAGGAACAGGGGCTCATGCCTGTAATCCTGGCTACTCAGGAAGCTGAGGTGGGAGAATTGCTTGAGGCCACAAGTTCAAGACCAGTCTGGGCAATATGGCAAGACCCTGTTTCAAAAACATTAAAAAATAAATAAATAAAAAAAGAAAAGAAATAAAAAACTTTGTAATTACATTGGGTTGGACTAAAATGGACAGAAATTGTACAAAATAAGAGGGCTTTGAACCTTAAAACTTCTACGGATACACAGCTGGTTGAGAAAGCTATTAATATGTAGAGGCAAATATTGGTAATTTCTATTGGAAAAGAAAGGATAACTCAAACAGAAGAATCAGGAACCCAGAGGGTATAGCCAAGACTCATGGAGAATCATTTTTAGGGAGCCAAACAAGCCCCTAAACCATGCTGGATTTCAGAAATTGCTGTGAACCTTAGTCAACTGAATTATTTGTTGTAATGACTCTATCTCTATCCCACCCCTGCACATTGTGGCAGGGAAAAGTAAGAGTGCACAGAGTACATGGACCTCATTTAGTTGACAAAATTCTGGACTGCCAGCTGATGCCATAAGAGAATGAAACTTTTGCAGACCTTGGGAGGAAATGAAAGTATTTTATATGTTAGAGAAAGTAAACAATTCATGGCCAGAAGATGGAAGGTGTAGATTAAAGATAGCCACAAATTATTTTCTAGCCTTCTCTTTCAAGTATAATTCCCCTCCACTTAAGTCGAGGCTGACCCTAGTGGCTTCCTTACTGAATCAAATGCAAGTAAATTCAACTACTTCTGAGGCTGAGGCTAGGTCATAAGAAGCCCCTCAGAGCTCACCCAGTCTCCTTGTAATACCCCTATTTGAGCCATGAGCTGCCATATGGTAAGGCTGAATACCCTACTGAAGATACCACCTGGAAAGGCTCTGAGACCACAAGGGAAGGAAGAGGGTCCCAGCTGAGCTTAACTTCTTGGCCCATCTCCACCAAGCCACCAACATACAAATTAAACTATTTTGAAACCTTCGGACCAGCCAAGCTAGCAGCTGAATACCAACAAGTGATACCAGTTAATGAAATGTGGAGCAGAAGAATTGCCCAGCTGAGCCCTACCTGAATTTGTACTCCTAAATTTTGTGAGATATAACAAAATATTATTGTTTTATGCCACTAAGTTTTAGGATTGCTTTTTAGGAATCAATGGACAACAGAGCATCCATAGTAATGCATATAATAAATATGTACATGCTATGTCATCTAAAAGAACAGGGGACGAAGGGTCTTACAATAAGGTATAATTTTAAAGCTAATCACTGGAACACAAATACAAATCTTATAAAACATCAAAGTCCCAAGAAGAAAAAAGCAAAGAAAACAGACTAGAAAAAAGGCTTAAAATGCACACACACTAATACTTGCTATAAAATCTTGCAATGAACAAATGTTCCTGGACAGCAATTTGTCAATATGTAGCATAAATCTTAAAATTGACTATATATTTTGATCTGAGAATTACATCGGAAAAAAAAAAAAAAACTTCTAAAATAAATTATAAGAAATGTATGTAAAATTTTATGTATAATGTTGTTTGCTGAATAATCATTTATAATAGTAGAAATTTGGAGTCATCACTACTACCCAACATATAAAATGATTTAATAAATTATGGATTATCATATAACAGAATAATGTGTAAACTCTGAAAAACATGTTTTTAAGAATGTTTAATAGCATGAAATCCATGCAAAGTATAATGTTAAGTGCAAAAGAGCAGAAAGGAAAACTATATGTAGAGGATTATGCAATTTTATAGGAAAATGAAGTGCCAATTAATATATAGGTACAGTTTTTTAAAAAATATAGAAAAAACTTAAACATCAGTAATGCTGTCACCTATACTTAATAGGAATACATTTTTATTTTATTCTATATATTTTAGGATACTCACTAATATTTCCATATATTTGTTAAAATTATAAAAATCTATTTTAAATAAGCAAATAAGTAAATTGTCAAACTAAGGATCTGCCATCTTTCACAATGAAGCTTTCTACTCTCTCTTCTATAATTATGAGTTGGATTCCACAAAAAGTGATGGTTAAATCAGCTCAACCAACATTGATACCCTAAGAAGACATATCTGGAGCAAAATTCTTAAGCATAATTCATTCTCTATATTTCTGGAATACTTATTATTCCTGAGGTGTCCACAGATGTCTGGTTAAAGAGGAATTGTCTAGTTATGTATTATTTTAGATGCCTTTTAGATTCTTCAAAATCAAAAGGCAGAACCTTGTTCCTAGGGCCATCATCTAGCCAAGTGACATTTCCTACTAGATATTGAACTCTGAATACATTATAACCCCACACAACATGGAGATATCTTATCTCTGACAAACTGTGTTGTCTTTATTTAATTAAAGGTCTCCAATAAATCCCTGATAATTTTAATATAATTTTCAGTACCCCAAAACATTAAAAAAATGAAATCTTTCTAAGCCACTACTCTTTCTTGGTTTTCTGTTATTGTTAACTCAGTTCCTTTTTGCACATAGAGTAGTTTGCAAGCTGAATTAATTTCAGGATGCTAGGTAACTGTCCAGTCTTTTCCATGCCATTGCCTCCTAGGATCATGAAATAGTTAAATCTCCTCCAAAGTCACCATCTAAGAGTACATACATGGCAGGAGCATCTGGCTCATTATTAGATTATGTGGGCACCAGTCAGCATAGAGCTCTGCGCAGACTAAGTAATAGCAGTGGAGGCATAGTTGTGGAAAAGCAACCCACAACTTGAATGGCCAGGACACAAAATTACTCTTTGGTCTTGGCACAGAGATAGGCACTACTTTCTTTTCTATGCAGCTCTTTTTACTTCAAAAGAAAAACATTCAGACTCATTAGTTTATATTACTTTCAATCAAGGACCTAAAAATATGAAAAATTTTAAATGCTGAGATATATTTTCTTCTCAGACCCTACCTTAGGTATTTCATTTTCTCATACCCTTTCATACTCTCCCACCCAAAAAGGAAAAAGAAAGTGCCTGGTATTTAACTGGACCTGAAGTCAAAAGATCCTAAGTACCACAAGAAAGACTACTCTTTTGATATTTTTGGCAAGCACCAGGAGTGGATGTTCTAGAATTCTGGCCAAATTTTCCATCCAATTTTGCCGACTAACTTGTGAGGTTCTGGGCATTTGGAAAGAAACAGATAAGCAACTCAGCATCAGACTTTTTAAAAAAATAAAACCCAGACACTAAAGGTCTTCAGGCTCAACACAGGTGGTATTTTTACAGTGTGCACAGTCCTGTTGCCTGGACTCCATTGAGAACTACTCCATTGAGTAGTTTCTCTGAGTAGTCACTCAGAAGTGAATTGCAAGCATCAGTGGTTCCTCTCGCTAAAGAACAGACACTCTGCAGAATCAGAAGGGGATTTATGGGTAACTTGATGGGTCTAATAATCAATTCTCTAGCCACATCTAAACTCCACACAAGATGTTTTATCGGACGTTATGCATGCTTTGTTTGGGAACACAACTGTGAATACAACTCAAATTGTAATTGTAACTTGCAAGGCTTCAGGGTCTTTTCACTTGCGTGCTTTTCCCTCTACTGAATATTCTTCCTCCAAACATTTGCATGGCTCTTTGATCATATCATCAGAAGACCTCACTGACTACTCAATATAAAGATAAAAATCCTTCTCCCTCTTCTAACCCAAATAAGATTGACAGATGTAGGGGCCTGGGTGGCAGGAAGGGTGCCCAGTTATATTTGAATTTCCAGTGAACAACAAATATGCCATTTTTTTATATATAAGAATGCTCCAAATAATGCTTTGGACATACTTACACTAAAAAGTTACTTGGATTTATTTGGAATTCAAATTTAACTGGGTGTTCTGTATTTTATCTGGCAAGTCTAAACCCACCCCAGCGTTCCCTTTTCTCCCTCTATTTTAGATTTTTCCACAGGATACAATGCCACCTGACTTATCACATATTTATTAGCTCTTTTATTTGTCTTCTGAGCTAGACTGAGGGCAGGGACACCATTGTATTCTAGCACCCAGAACAACGCCTAGCATGCAAAGATTTGTTGCATGAGTAGAATGAATGAGTGAATGAATGTTGATACACTACTAGGTAGAGCCTGGGGATGTGGTCTGCTTGCTCTAGGAACATCCTCTTCCTCTGCTGCTCCATCCTGGCCAAAAAAGAGCAGGTTCTGAAGGCCTGGTTTGGCAGCTATGTGCTTCTCGGAAAATTCTGCTTAAGCCTCCTCATTGTTCGGGCTTCCTTACCAAGCCCTAGCCGTTCAGTTTCTTTTTCTCAAGTTTACCTGGTGCTTTATACAGAAACCATGGAGGCGGAGTAATTTGGAGATTCTTAGCGGGCTGTGTTTTCAGAAGGAAAAACCTTGTTGGATAGCGAATGCCATTCTGAATTTGTTCAATGTCAGAGCAGAGCTCATGGAAAGTCATTGTTTATGTCTGACACAAATCTTTATTATGCAATTAAAAATGTTCTCAGTTACTCTAACTTACTTTTAATAAAAAGTTTAATGTGTTTTTATTTCTTCCAGGCAGTAGATAAAAAGATGTCTTGCAATATTGATTTAAAATCCTAGCAAGTTTGCCCTTTTTCCTTTTTTTGAGACAGAGTCTCGCTCTGTTGCCCAGGCTGGAGTGCAGTGGCGCAATCTCAGCTCACTGCAGACTCCACCTCCCGGGTTCATGCCATTCTCCTGGCTCAGCCTCCCGAGTAGCTGGGACTACAGGCGCCCGCCACCGCGCCAGGCTAATTTTTTGTATATTTAGTAGAGACGGGGTTTCACCGTGTTAGCCAGGATGGTCTCGATCTCCTGACCTCGTGATCCACCTGCCTCGGCCTCCCAAAGTGCTGGGATTACAGGCGTGAGTCACCGTGCCCAGCAAGTTTGCTCTTTTTTCTAAGTCATTTTTTTTCTTGAAGATAAATACACATCTTCATGGACTTTGTGTATGAGTATATATTAAGATTACTTTATGTCAGGAAATAAATTGCTATTCTTTTTACTTTTAGGAAAAATATTATCTTTCCATTACACATTAACAATGATAAGCAATGTAATATCTAATTGAAATTAGTGTTAACATGTATACATCAGATAAAAGTGTTCATGAACTCATCTTTAGGTATAACCTGAAAAAAAATCTGCCAAGCAAAAATCATAACATATGAAATTCTGCAGTTTAAAACATTAACTAGAAATAACATTAAAATGATGAGAATATAAATGATTTCATAGTACTCAAGTTCATTTTATATTTAGGGAAACATAGGACATAGAATAAACATAAAAATCTGCTAAGGATGGTGTGATTTTTAAATTACAAAGTTTCAAGTTTCTCAAGTCTCAAACAATGACTAGCACTTTGAACTTAACAGTTACAATTTAAGATGCAAACAACAACTATTTGCCATAAATAACCCACTAATAATAAAGTTCTAGCCTAACCACTAAAGTGAAAACTCGATTTTTTTGGGGGGTGGGGGTTGGGGGACAGAGTCTTGCTCTGTCACCTAGACTAGAGTTAAGTGGCTCAATCTCGGCTCACTGCAACCTCCACCTCCTAGGTTCAAGCAATTCTCCTGCCTCAGCCTCCTGAGTAGTTGAGACTACAGGTGTGCACCACCATGCTTGGCTAATGTTTTGTACTTTTAGTAGAGATGGGGTTTTGCCATGTTGGCCAGGCTGATCCTGAACTCCTGGCCTCAAATGATCCACCTCCCTCAGCCTCCCAAAGCATGAGCCACCACACCTGGCCCAAACTCAACTATGTTTTCATGGCTTTACAGAGAGTTGGTTTTCCTGCCATGTATATTTCCCAAGTAGTTCGACCTTATCTCTATTCTCTAATATGTTTTATCTTAAAATTTTAAACATAGTTCTTGCACTTCAACATGTCTTGCTTCTATTCATCACCAAGGGCTCTTCCCAAACTCACTGCATCTTTGAGTCCATAAATAACCTGATCTCCATCTCAACTCTGGAAATCTGATTTCACGTCTTCCTTTAAAGATAATATAAAAGCACCCCTTAACTTTTAGTTCAACCATATATAGACTTCCATATTCTCCAAGCATGTTTTTCTCTCTCTGAACATTCCTCATTTTATTATATTTATAATAAAAAGATTGTAAAAATGTATTAAATAATTATTGTATGCCAGGTATTTTCTATGCAGTTGATAAATTGTAACTAATTTATTCCTAACACAACCATTGAATGTAGGTGTTATTATTATTTCTTTTTTGCAGAAAAGTAGCAAGAGGCCCACAGAAACAGAGTAACTTAGAATTCAGCCTGAGAGTATAGTTCTAGGGCCCTAACTCTCACTCACTGAGCTCTAATGACTTCCATTGACTTAACATGTATGCTTCCCTACCTGACTGTGAAAGTCTAAAGTTCAGTGGCTCTTTATTCATAAGCCTTGTATCTCCAGTGCCAGGCATAGTTCCTGTATCACAGTAGGACTCCAGTGCCAGGCATAGTTCCTGTATCACAGTAGGAATTACATAGTCTTGCTAATTTGGAAGGATAGAAGGACAGAAGGAAGGAAGGAGGGAGGGAGAGAGGGAGGGAGGGGCGTTTAAAGCAACATATTGTGCTTATTTAGACAACTCAGTTGGCATTTTACGCTTTCAGCGTCTTCTGAGACTGATCATTTATTCTACCAAAGACAAACAAAGAGAAAACAAACAAACCAAAACAAAACTCTCACCCACCCAAAGCAAACAAATGAACTTAAGTCCTTATTTAAGTATAACACGTTTCTTCTAGACACTGAACGCAAGACACCTAGAGTTTAACACACTATGCTTTCAGTCAATCCATCGCTTTTAAAATGTTTATTAAATACATATTGAGTCAGCCAGTTCACAGGGTGTTTGCCCTGTTCTGTTTTCATTAATGCAAAAAAAATCTTCTATCATACATAATTAATTTATTAATTATATTAACTGCTAATTGTCTGTCTTACCCTTTTGACATGTAAACTCCACAAAGGTACACTTCCTTGCCTTATTCCCTAATGTATCGTGGACACCTACAACCATGCCTGACATAAATTACACATTCAATAAACATTTATTAAATGAACGAATCAGTGTGAAAAGTTATAGAAGCTGAACAGATCACAGTGCATTTAGTAATGGAAAGGAATTGGCAGCATTCGGGCTCCCACTGGAGACATATAGTGAAGAAAAATGTAGAATCAAGAGTCACTGAAAATAGTGGATGATATTACCAATAACCAAACGGGGAATACAATAAAAGAGAAAAAGAGATTGGGAAAAAAAGTTGGGAGTTAATTTTGACCAGGTTTAATTTCAGTTCCATGCAGAATATCCAGGAGAATTCCAGGAGGCAACAAAAATGCCTCATTACCTCATTCCTAGCAGGCAAAGGCCGTAAGTATCAAATTATTCAAACCCTAATTATGAACATCAGTATTTGTGATTTAGTTTGTGGTAGATAATTCCTTGCGCCTCAGCCTTCTGCTGTGAAACTATAAATAGGTTGCACTATACAATTGAAAAAATATGATCTATTCCTTAGAACTCAGTGTGTATGTACATTTATGTGTGTGTGTGTGTGTGTGTGGCTAATGTAAGATATTTTCAGTATAAAGTAAACTGCTACTTAGTTTAATTAATAGGAAGATTGAAGGGAGCCAGTTGATGGCAGGTTTTTTTTTTTTTTTTTTTTTTTTTTTTTTTTGTCCTATCCATTAAGATCATGTTCACTAATTTAGAGATAAAATAGAGAAAATGGAAAGACTTTCAAGAGAGAAAATATTGCTAAGACAGGATGCAGGAAATGAACAGAATTTATAGAATAAAAACTACAATTGAAAATTGAAATTTTGGCAAGCAGTAAGGACAGTAGAAAGGGGCAAGAGCAGATGTACAGAGATCCTTTAAGGAACATAATAATGTCAGTGGTGTACAAATTGTATCATATTGACATTCTCAGAAAACATAAGGCAAGCGCATCAGAGTTCTCCAGGGAAACAGAACCAATAGGATATATATACCCTATGTTATATCAGGAGCTTTATTTTAAGGAATTGGCTCACAGGATTGTAGAGGCTGGCAGGCCGGCAAGTCTGAAACCCATAGGGCAGGCTGACAGGCTGGAAAGTCAGGCACAAGTTGCTGTTACCATCTTGAGGCAGAATGTCTTCTTCTTTGGAAAACTTCAGTTTTTGCTCTTAAGGGCCTTCAGATGATTGGATGAGACCCAACCATGTTATGGACGGTAGTCTCCTTTACTTAAAGTCAACTGATGATAGATGTTACCCATGACCTGGCAACGCCTCACTCCATGTTTGCTTAAATAACTGGGTCCTATAGCCTCACCAAGCTGACAAATAAAATTAACTATCACAGCAAGATTATATCCAAAATTCAGGTTGAGTAAAAATACAAAAGATTCAGCTGTTCTAGTTCCCAGTGCGTATCTTATTATTTATTGAAAAAAGGTGGAGGAGGGAAGAATGTGAGAGAGAGGGTGAGTTTGTGTACAGAAGGCACTAGTTGAGGAGACAATGCGTAGTAAGAACATAAAGCAGAGAACAGTGGAAATCTAGAATACCACTGGGTCAGGAACCAGAGCACCTGGTTTCCTGCATTCCCCATTTGTTAGTTACTATAATTTGGTCACCAGTAACACAATTTATCTGACCCTAAATGGAAGTATCTATAACTGTTCCAAACACATCAAAAGATAATTTCTCAAGTCAAATTAGATGAGATGTGTGATTTTACAAAATAAACATCTTTATATTTACACATATATTATTACCACTATCAAGACTATATAAGCAGAAGTCTAGGTTACTTCAATAGAGATGGAGTTGAGTGAACATGTGACCTCAAGAGATATGTTACATTCAATATTTGGAACAGATTTTCAGCAAATGACCTTTTCTACAGTCACCAATGCTGCCCACTGTTCCCTCAGCTTTATTTATTGAAGCTGCATGATTAGAGATCACTGTTCTCATCACAAAGCACCAATATCCACTTTAAGTTAAAACTATGAGCTGAGCGAATATGCATTGCACCTACCAGGCTATGGTAATCAATATGGAATTAACATCTATAAGTTCAAATGAGACTTAGAGTTAGTCTCTGAGTGAAGATTTAGCAACAAAGATTGCTGAGTGTTTAATCAAAAGGTGATTCATCGTTTTAATCCTATGTTATTAGTACTACTTCTAGCTTTAGGAATGTTTTAGTAATCAAAATGTCAACATGGAAGACAAATAATTTGAAAGCCTTGAATTATTGCAGGTTCACAAATTATACAAGCAAACTACATTTAAGCATAATTAATAGCATATATAGCATTGTGATTAATGAGTTGCAGGAACAGCAAGAAAAATACTTTCTTTTTTTCCCAATAAAAAGAGAAATATCTCTGTGTACATACTATTCACTTTAATGTACTTATGGATCATTACTATGAAAATGGGAAAAAAGTTTCCAAGCCCAAGCGAAGTGCACCAGCAATAGGGATTAAAATCCATACAAACCTGAAATAACACAAATAAAATCCAAGGTAAAATATATGAAAATACATATACTAGCCAGTAAGTAATTTTGCTTTTACCAGCAAAAGGATTATGTCTTCATAATAGTCCTTTAATAACTGAATGTCTAGTACATTTAAATATTATTTATAGATTATCATCTATTTGGTATAAAAGCTAGAAGATATCTGAAGTGGTATCTAAGAGTTGGAAGTCTTCATTAAAGTTTTATAACAGAATAAACATAAAGCATTTCTAAAACTGAAATGTAAAATAATGAGGAAAACATTGCTTTAGAAAAATTTCAATTGTACTCAAAATTTCTGAAGTATTTTCACTGGGAATGAAGAGTAAAGTGAACTCCATGTACATATATTGATCCAATAGAAATCTTCCTTAATTTGAATTCTCCCAAAAAGCAGCCTCAGGAGAAGGATTTGTGGATAGGCACTTTTATTTAGGGAAATTCCTCCAGGAAGCAACTAGCGATGGGTGCTGGAGAAAGCAAAACAGGAAAGGAGGAAAAGTATTATTGAACTGAATATGACTGTGGAAATGGGGGCTCAGTGCTATTGGAGACCCTCTGAGAAACCATACAGAATTCACCCCAGAATTGTCCTCCTGAGATCAGTCTAGAGGGCAGTATTTCATCATGGTTCCAACCTCCCACTCGTCAGAGGTCCTTTGAAGACATGGGTTCCTGACACTTCCAACGGGGCATATACCCAGCCTTTTATTCTGCAGCTGCACAGAAGCCTGGGGCAAAAAGCAAAGGAAACAAGACAGCTGATGTCGGACATTGTCAGGCTCACCTGCTCCTGGCTGCAAGGCAGGGCAATGGCCAATAGGTGAGCTGCTAGAGGATGAGATCACACAGTGTCCCTAAGGGGTTGGCCTTCTTCAAATATCGCTGGCACAGCATAAAGCCAATCTGGATGGCAACATGTTTTTAGAAGAAGCTTTTTTCAGAGAGATCTGCCCCAGCATTTTAGCATAGTTAGGCAAATAGATTCATGGAACTTTGGATCCAGAAGTTATCTTGGAATACTTCCGGTCAAGACATAGGCTTTTATGTATTAGGAAAGAGAGGCCCTAGATATTTTAAAACCGAATGATCTGGAGCAGGATAAAACCTAAGGGTTTTTTTGTTTTTGTGTGTGTGTGTGTGTGTGTGTGTGTTTTCCTAATCCAGAGTTTCTCTCTTTTTATTGCATATTTGAGATTCATTTGTGTGGTTCTCCACAATTATTGAAAGGCATCTAGATACTTTTGCAGGCACTATGCTATATGCTGGGGCCACAGTGGTAGAAACCAGACAAAGTTCCTGCCATGAAAGAAAACATGGGGAGGGGAAGGGGGAAAGAGAGAAAGAAGAAAGGAAGTCAAATTTATAGTTACAACTGATGTTAAGTGCTTTGAAGGAAAAATCCATGGTGCTAATTTGTGACACAATTACCTAATAATCACTGAACAAGTCTTACTCATTTGATTCCACTACCAATTTCTGTTTATCTGTCTCATTAGAATAATGTCATTAGTTTTTTTTATTTTAGTCTTTTGTTTTGTTTTGTTTTTCTGTTTTTTAGCATATGCAAGTCCTTCTAACAATGCCTTCAAAGAAACAAAAAAAGTAAATCGGTTTTGCCTCAGGATAGCAGAGCCTGTAATACATTTTATTTTAATTTTCCTCCACCTTGTAACATCTCTTTCCTCCACTTTTATACTATTATACTTTCTTCTTTTCCTCCCACCTCCTTGACCATTGGTTTTGTTTTTCAACATTTGTTTCTTCTTCATCATTTCAGCTTTGCATTTTCCTGGACAGGTTGTGTCGCTTTTTACTTCTCCTTCTCTCTTTTTCTTAGGCAGCCTTATTCATTCCCCATGACCAACCATACACAAAGTCTCACCGTTGTATATCTATGGATATACACTGGATACTTTCACTTGGATATTTCAAAAGCAATAGGTCAAAATGAAACACACAGTTCTCCTTCTATCCTGGCCTTCTTCCTCAGCAACCCTCTCATTCGCCATTGAAGGGCATCTCAGGACACCAACGTACAAGTCAGTTGCCAGGGGCATTCTGCACATGCCTTCTCTTAAACTCCTCCATATCCATTCCATAATAAGTAAACATTTATTGACACCATTCGTTTCTTTTCTTTCCTCTACCAACATCCCAGTTCAAGCTCTTATCCTCTCTGTCTTGGACTACTGCAGCAACCTCCTATCAAAGGTAGCTATTCACATTCAATGTGGTTTTCCATACCATAGCCAGATTGCTCTTTCCAAAGTGAAAATTCTAGCTGTATTCACCACTTGTGTCTTTTCTCCCTTCTCCTGAGTAAAACGTCAGTGACTTCCACTGCATTCAGGTGAAGGCCAAATTCCTTCAAGTGGCCACGAGACATTACCTAGTCTGGCATAGGGAAGCTAAGAATATACTCAACTTTGTTTAACAGTGTTTGGTTATAATCTAGTCAAAACAAACATTCTCACATAAAAGACATAATGCATGGATTCCTAGAGGTCTTGTCACAATCATAAATATGAGTAAGCAAATTTTTTATCTTTTTCAAAAGATCAAATCTCTCCAACAACTTCTGGTTTCAGTATTTGTTTCTCTGAAACCAGAAGGCAAGAAGAAACCCATTAGTAGCCACATGCTCAGAATATTCAATGGTATTAATTAAATTCTATTTAAATGTAAAGTAAAATAATCACAACAATCTTAGAGCCATAATTATTGAAGACTAAGGTTCTGGTTGTTGCAGACCTGTAGAACCAGAAAGGAAAGTGTGGTGGGGAGAGATGAGGAAAGGAAAGAAGAAGGAAAAGTTTTAGAAAGAAAAAAACAAGGTAATGAAAAATCTGGTCAAGATTTCAATCCACTAGCAGCATTGGATATACCAGATCTTGATGGCAACATTGGACAAGTTTCCCCTCCAGAGATAAGGTCCTTCCCATGTCCTGAAAAAGGGAAAGACTAGGAGCCCAGTTCATTCACTATCTTCTTAATTTTTCACAAAGCCCGTCCACAGAGTGACAATTTGCAGGTCATGGTAGAAGTTGTCGTTGGGCTTGGCACGGTGGCTCATGCCTGTAACCCCAGCACTTTGGGAGGCCGAGGTGGAGAGATGACTTGAGGTCAGGAATTCAAGACCAGCCTAGCCAACATGGTGAAAACCTGTTTCTACTAAAATAAATACATACATATATATATATTTTACCCCAGTGTGGTGGTGCGCAGCTGCAGTCCTAGCTACTCGGGAAGCTGAGGCAGAAGAGTCTCTTGAACCCAGGAGGTGGAGGTTGTAGTGAGCCAAGATCATACCACTGCACTCCAGCCTGAGTGACAGAGCAAGGCTCTGTCTCGAAAATAAAAATTAAAAGAAAATTTAATTAAATATAAAAAATAAAATTTGCTCTTGTACTCCTGAAATAATAAGACTCTTATAGACATTAAAATGAAAGAAAGAAATATAAGAAGGAAAGGAACATGCCTTATTTTCAAAAAAAAAAATCTGCATACACCTAAAATATATGCCTCAAAAAAGATTGCTTTCTTCCTAGCTTTTCTCTTTCAAAATTTCAAAGGCAGGACAAGTTCCCATAACAATAAGAAATAGTTTTTTAAAAAACTACAATATAAATATGTATTTTGTGGTCTATGCTAAAATCTGCTTTTTGAGTCATGCTTCATGGTGACTGCTTTAGAAATGTCAGTCCACAACAGACTCAAACTTTATCACTCAAACTTTCCTCTATTGCACAAGACTGAAGTGGCATTTGTAGATCCATTTTTATTTCTTTTACTAAACTACTGCTGATTTCTTCTGCAATTTAAAAAATTCCAATTATGAATGAATATTTAGTATCTTTTTCCCTTTTCAGGGATCAATGTGAAAAAAATACAAATTTAAAACAAACAATATGGACTTTTCTCAACACCAAGAAGAAGTCTCCAGAATTATCTTTAACATATAAACATCAATAGAAAGATCTAGAAAGGTAATTCTGTTGATCTACTTAGGGTGAAGACATTAATTATTTTAGAAATGACAAATCATCTTGATTGATTTCCTCAACCAATTAAATTTATTAGCTAACTTTCCCATATTCCACCTGAATCTCTCTCTAGAACAAAAACTTTTAACTAAATAAAGGAACTATCAAAAAGAAAAGTGAGAATATGCTGCATTCATAAGTACTTAATACATGTTGACTAGCTATAGTTTTATCTATTGTGTGTTCTATGTGTATTGTGTGTTTTCAAAGTTGCATTTTACATTATTGAATGAAGGTTGGCTTGAATGACTAGGGAAGAATGTATCAGTTAGATCCAGACTAAAGCAAACAGTTATTCATCAATAGATTATCTATTGGAAATGGACCTCTCCATTTTGCTACTGTCTATAATATTTTGATTCATTCTAATCATGCACGTTGCCCACAGATTAGCATGAGCGCGTGCGCACACACACACACATACACACACACACACAAACACATATGCACCAATGTTTAAGAAACTTCCAGGTCTATCTCTATGGAATCATTGAGTAGAATAGGAATATTCCCCTCTGTTAATCTGTATGTCCTATACAGTTGGAGGTATACATTAAGTCTAAGTTTTAATTCCCAGAATCGAATTCTTTTTTCTTGCATGGGTGAAAACATGTAGATTAGTGACTCTTGAGCACGTATGCACACAAATACACATACACACTTCTATGACCACAGAAGAGAGAATCTCTGGAGTATCTCCCTTCGGCAACACACTTTTCCTCTCCATTTAGGTCAATGAAAACTACATTCAGGTACAACAGCCTAGGGAGCAGGAATTTTTAGCAGGTAATTGTTATTGAAATAGAGAGTTTTAGAGAGCACCTCAAAAAAGAATCAAAGATGAATTCACCTGAAATCTTTGCTTTGAGCCAAGAATAAAATAAAAACCTTACAGCATCCTTTCTAAAAAAGAAAATTACTTTATTACAAATACTCAGAACTAAGAACAAAGTTTTCATGAGTCTTGTGTTCTTCATCATAACCTTGTGTACCTTATAGAGTTATACTTAAAAAGAATTTTTAACTACTCTGAGTTCGTCAGTTTGCTAGAAATTCTACACTAATCTAAATGATGATTTTTCTCTTAACAGATTATTCAAATCTCACTCAGATCAACAATGGTTAAAAAACAAAAAGGCTCACTGTATCTTACCTAATTCTAATTTTGCATTATGGATGGATGAAGTAACACCTAGTAGTAACAAGAATTGCTTTAGGCATTTACTATGTTATTATTCATTTATTAAATAAATATTTATTGAGCACTATGTTTCAGGCAATGGTACAAGTTGCTGAGCATAGAGTGATAAACACAAAAGTGACACTGCCTTCAAAAGAGCTTATATTTTAGCAGGAGAAATGTGTATTAAATGAATAACTGCACAAATAATTGTGGTAGGGTGATAATTTGAAATGTGAATTCATATATTTTCTATATATTTTCTTGGACTTTATTTAGCCAATTAATATCGCCCATGCTTTTGCCTCAGGAAAGGAATATGCCACAACTTAAATTAAAAAAAAAAAAATTCAAACAAACAAGTCTATTCTTAGCTTAGTCCTCAAAAGGAAGCAAAGAAATAAACCTTAGGTTGTACAAAATGTATTAATTAACGAGTTAGAACCAAGCTATCATATTTCAAGATAAAGAATACAATTTCCTGGAGGATGATAGGTTACATGGTAAGTGAGTCCTGAAGAAAGATTTCTGGCTATCTGCTTCCTTTTCTACCTAGTCAGGTTCAGGCAAGGGAAAAACAAAAATCTTAGATTGGCTAGAAATCTGAATGTGAGGAGACCGGTGCTCCTTTCCCACATGGAGACTTGGGGGTGGGGGCAGCAGGCTGCAGGCTGTCAGGCCTGGTGGATCTGACTTGGCTCAGAGAGTGTTTGCATCTCATGACAGTAGCATAATGCCCATGTGCTTAGGCGTAGCCAAAAATATGACAAAAGGCCTCTCAGAGATTCCTGTGACCCCGGCAGACCATGAGACTGGCAGAATTTTGCTCAGAGATGCAAGAGGGGGCCTGGAAAAGAAGAGAAAAAGAGAAAACCACCAGTCCCGAGAACTGGTTTGGCAGGCAGGATCCAGAAGCAGCCCGTGTGGACTACTGGGTGAAGACCAGGACACCAGACATCTCAGAGGTTCCCATTCAGGCTGTGACCTTGACACCTGATGTCCTTGCCTGAAGCCTTGGCTCTGCGTGAGCCCCTTTGGTGCTTTGTTTTGAGTAACTGTTGCCCCGCTTTCCCTCCCCCTTACACATCCTTCCCACCCACCTAGGACTAACCAAAGAGAAGGATGCAGGGTCTTGTTCTTTTCTCAGGGACCCACCAATTTGAAATATTCAATGTTTATTTTCCAACTTTCTGTACACCTCCCCAGGCTGAGAAGGTTTTATCTAATGGTAATAAGGCAGCTTGGCTCTGAATTTATTGGGTAGTTTTTCAAATGTTTTGTCTATGCCCTGAGTTATTTCTACTTCCCCGGAAAAATAGGCTTTCAAAACTCAAAAGCTAAGACTTTACCAATTTTTACTTAGCACTTCACCATGTTATTACTTTCCTGAATTTTAGGGGAAGAACTAAGGGTACAAGGATATAAAAAGGAATGTATCAGCTAACATTTCAAAATCTTAACCGACTACATAATTATTTATGGGTAGTTGTAACAAGCCTTGAAAGAAAATACAGAATTCATGAAGAGTAGAAATTAGGATGAAGCAAATATAGTGTATGAATGAATTATAAGGAATGAAAGAGGGAATAAGAGAGAAAATAAGGAAGACGGTATATATTTGTGTTCAAATATGTGTGTCGGGGGGGCTTTAAAAAATCTAACATTAAGTAAATAACAGAATTCATAATACCCTGAAGTTATCTGAGACAGATCTTAGTACTTAAAGAAAGACATGAAAAATGCCATAAAAGTGCTCTGTTGTGACATCAGAATTGATTTGTATTTATTTTTAAGCACTGAAATTTTAAGACGCATATTAGCTATTCATATCACCATACAAAGACAACATTTTAATTACAATTAGCAAAATTGCTAAATCCTAGAAAAGACAGCATCCCTTCTAAAATCCTCTGAACACTCCCACAGAGAAAATACCCTTCTCTGTCCCAATTCCAACCCTCTCCCACGGTCCTTACTCCAAAGCTCAGTTAGTGTCTTGGTCACAGAATATACAGGAAAAGGTTTTATATAGATAAATGAAATCAATAATATTTCGCTCATTTACCAAGTTCTTAAGTATTCAGGCAACAGAAACAGAATGCCCAAGAAGGAAACACCAAATAGTCCTGCTCAATTTGTGTAAATAGATGACATTTTAGAAGGCAAAATCTTGACTATTTTCAGCTGACAAATTCTTTGGAAGGTTCTTAAAAAAATAAGCTGGCAATGCTCACATATTTCAACTTTAAAATGAAAGGAATCTCTGAACTTTCCTTCTTTAGCAATAAACTCCCTTAACCCCTTCGCCTCCACACCATAACAGCAACAACAAAAGAGTATGGGTTAAGATTCTTTGTATTTACGCACACACCCCTCTTTGCCTAGAGCCAAGTTGAAATTGAAACCCGCACTCTGAATTTACCCTTCAGATCTCATTAATCAAGTTTAATACTTGCATTTTTCTCTTTAGTTTAGATCACATTTTCTCATGATAAAAATGGGTAGTTGTGGCTTAGAAAATGGGAAAACTGGACCAACTATGAACTAGAGCAAAGTTGAAGACAACTCTAAATATTCTGAGTGTGTTCCGTGATTCCATGAGCTTTCCTGACAACTGGTCATTCTAGCCTCACCGCATCCTGTGGTATAATGTCACATACCCAAAGACCACGATGCAACATAGCACGACTTCAGGGATAGGAGTTTCCATTTAAAAACAATAAATAAATTGTTTTTCTAAGCAAGTCCAATTATTTCACAGGGTATTGGCCCTGAAAAAGAGTTGTGAGTTTATTAAAGATATTTAGGGTGCTGGTTCTGTGAAACTTAGCTGCATGTGGCTATTGGATCACTTATCCATTTTCCCTGCCATGTAAGAAGAAAACATCTCAAAATATAACTATTAGTTGGCTTTGTGGTGTTGGGTTAGTGTGCCAGTCTGAGGTTAGAGCAGAGATGGGATCCCAAGCCCTGGGCTTTGTATTATATAGTATTGTATTTTTGATGTTGTACTTAAGGGTCAATTACTGTTTCCATTATAAACTCTGTTTTTCAAGGGTTTATAGCTCACCAATTTTCATTTTGGTATGCAAGCTGTATGAATATACAGGTTTTAAAAATAGCTTAAATTGGGCAGTGCCATTTTTAGATATAAGGCAGTAAAATACACTTTTCATTGGTTTCAGTTTGTTTTCAATGTTGCCAATCTAAAAATTTATTCTTTCTTAAAATGCAAAAATGCACATTTTTCATGCTTTTTCATAACAACTTTGCATAGGGGAACTGATAAAGGGAGAAACAAATATGTCAAATGAAACTTCCAAAAAGAAAACAAAAATTATCTTTTGTGAAAATTTGTAGGTAAATATCACTTTAGTCAATGTTCTCAAAAATCAATAAACTAATCAATCAGTATTCCCTGAGCATGGGCACCATTTTGTGCTCAATACTGTGGTCAGTACTGTGAGGAATAGCTCCTGTCCTCAATGTGCCTGAAATCCTAGTTCGTGGGATCCTTATGAGAAACAAAATTATATAGCTGGAGCTCTGAACTTCTTTAACCCTTCTTAAGGAGACAACGCTAGTAGGTTCTAACTGTGAAGACATCAATATTAAGCATAACAGCACTGTATATTAAGGCATTAAGGTGGTAAATCATTAGCCAAGACCTTAAGAGGCGAAGGCAAAGGCACTTAAAGAGTTCTGCAACTTATTGATGTCCTACAAAAAGAGGAAAGGATTCCAGTGTATAGACAAATGCCCAGATACAGAAATGTATCCATCGATGGTCTTGCAAGCTTTAAAACTCCTACCCTGACCATCAGAATTAGCAAATCCCTACCTAAGAGTGAATTGCTTTCCCTACAATTCTGAATTTTTCAAATCATAAAACAAATTAAATTTTGTTTTATTGCATACTAAAATTCTTAAAAGAGTTGTCTACCTTATTTCTACTCTCTCACTCAACTCTCACTCCTCGCTTATTCTTTTCTGGTTTCTAACACTACCGGTTTTCAGCACTCTACTCACACTGCACTTGCCTAAGTTACTGATAACCTTCTTGTTGCTACTGCCAATGAATAAGTCTTTTATCTTTTATCCAAATTTATCTGTATTTACCAGATTGCCATAGTTTTCTATATTTTGTCTCATAATGACCTTTGTCATTTTGTTGTTGTTCTTCAACTCAACCTGTACCCTCCCCCTCCTACTGTCATTTCTACTTACCTTTGGGGGAGTGCTCCATTGGTATAGAGTTTTGGTGGGTGATAGTTGCTTCTCATTTATGGAAATTGAAAGGACAAAACCTTCTCTTTTCCCTAGAACAAGGTGCAGTGCTGTAAGCAAGGCTCAGTTAATCAGATACTTTCTCCTAGGGCTTGAAGCTTGATCAAGTCCAGATGTAGGGATAGTTAGAGACCATTTTCATTTACTGGCAGTGACAACCCATCTCCCAATTCTATCTGCATTGCATTTATTGTCTTTTATGCTATCCAATTCTCCAGAGCTTGGTTTGTTCATACCCATTTTCCAAATCTGGTTCTCCGTATCCTCATCATGTCTGTTATCTCCGGATATTCTTCAGTAAAGTTATATTTGTATAAGGTAGTCAGCCACTGTTGCTTGTAAAAACATTGATTGATATAATTTATTTCTGGCTCTTCTTTTCTGTAGTGTTTATAGGTTCATTTTCCTCTGTTTCTTAAGTTACCTTTTAGTTTCCTCTGTCTATTCCTTATCTACTAATAAGTTGCAATTCCTCCAGACACTTTTTAATGTCCTTTCTCATTTCACTCTACATTATCTACCTGTGCTTATTGCAGCTACTCCCTTGACCTCAATCTCATCCATATGCTAATGACTTCCAAATCTATAAAGCCATTCTAAATCTCTCCTCTGAGCTTCAGATTTTTTATTCATGCTAATTTTAATTTATTATATAAATATTTATTGAACTTTATGCATCTGATATACAGTAGGAGATATGGTTTGGCTGTGTCCCCACTGAAATATCATCTTGAATTGTACACAGAATTCCCATGTGTTGTGGGAGGGACCCAGTGGGAGATAATTTGAATCATAGGGCCAGTTTCCCCCATACTGGTCTCATGGTAGTGAATAAGCCTCACGAGATCTGAAGGTTTTATCAGGGGTTTCCGCTTTTGCATCTCTCTCATTTTCTCTGGCTGCTGCCATGTAAGAAGTGCCTTTTGCCTCCCGCCATGATTCTGAGGCCTCTCTAGCCATACAGAACTGTAAGTCCAATTAAATGTCTTTTTCTTCCCAGTCTTGGGTATGTCTTTATAGCAGCATGAATGGACTAATACAGTAGGATACACACACACACACACACACACACACACACAGGGATAAGAATAAGAAGCAAAGTAATAAGGCTTTCCATTTTATGGAAGTTAGTCAAGTGGATTCCATAATTTAGTGAACTCCATAATGTCATGAATCTTCAGTCTGATGGATTTCATATTCTAGTGGATTCCACAGATGCCGTGCAATACTCAACATGAGATATCCACTTGGATATCTCAAAAGTACTGAATTCATTTCCTGTCTCCTACATCTGCACCAGTATATTCCTCCTACTGGACTCCCTATTTCAATGAAAGTATTCAATTGCTATGTCAGCAACCTACTGAAAACACTAAATATTGCTCTTCGCCCTGTCCTCACATCTGTACCAATCATTAAAGCCTGTTCATTCACCTTTCTCAATATATCTAGAATTTTTCCACTTTTCCATGATCACTTCAACTGCTTCCCTATGTAGGCCTCCAGCCCCTTTCTCTAGGGTCAGCACAACAGTCTGTTAACTAGTCACGGCTTCTATGTCTAAATTGAAGCCAAAGTGAATTTGATAAAATGCAAGCTTATTTGTGATTATCTTTCCATTAAAACCCTTTGAGGACTCCATAATCATCTCAAAAATAAGTTCAAACTTTTTTCAAGTCACTTCCCTTCTCTTTGTTCACATTTCTAATCCCTCTCTTTTTGACCCACACACTCCTCACTCCAGCCATCAGAAATTCTCTCACATCAGCAAACAAATTGAGTGCTCTCTCAACTTGCCTTCTACTTGGCATATCTTCCCTGTTCCATATGAATTCCAACCAGACTAATTCCATTCATTCTTAAGATACCTTTACTTTTCCTAGGAAGCCTCACTCTTCCTACAAGATTGGGCCATGTCCTCTTTTATGCATTCTTGAGTCATCTTGGTCTCCCTAACATTTATTACTATGCATCATTAACTGTTGTGCTTTACTGGTAGATTTCACTAGACTGTAAGATATTTGAAGGCAGAGGATATATCTCCTTGTATGTTTTTTCCACACTACATAGTAGGTGATCAACAAGCATTAGCTAAACAAATAGACGAGAAATGTCGATCTTAAACTCGCATTATCAAAAACCCGATTTCAAACCGTGAAAATACTTCTGTTGCTTTTTCAAGGCTTACGATACTTTGAATAGATTAATTTGACTATTCGCAGATGGTTATACCTATCTGAAAACTATGGCACTTACGTTAATAAGCTGTGCTATGTTGCACCAATGATCAGATGATAAAACAGCAGCAGGATCTAGATGTGTTGTTTAGCCGTGCCCCATCCATGCCACACAACACACTTTCAATATCCTATTTTCTTTGAAACTAATATGTTTCTGAAATCATTTTAGAACCCACTAAGGTTGACTACTTCAGAAGGATTACAGAAATCTAGAGTCCCAGGAATATAATTTTGTTCCTCATAAGGATCCCACGGGTCTATTTTCTTCATTTTTATTATATCCTCCTTTTCTTCATTAAACTTATTTGAAGGTAAAGAGAAGTGGTCCTGAGAAGAGATTCAGGGTGAGAGAATGTTCTCCATAATCACACAGGTGTACATGAAAGTACCTATTAAGTGTCAGGTTATGCTGAACCCATCATACAGGAGAGTGTAGATAGTCATGTGGATTCAATGTTTTACAAAATTAGCATTTTGGAGATTCTGCAGGATCAAAACTATTTATTTGCATAGTAATATTAAGATGATTTTGTTTTTTTCATCCTCTTTCTCATGGGTGTACAAAGGAGGTTTTTCCAGAGGCAAGATACTATTCAATATGACAATAAATTGAATGAAGAAGCAGACATAAGATTCCAGACAATGAGATTTACTAAAATCTCATTAGAAAATGGTACTATATAAATACAGTGCTACTCTTCCCACTAAATATTTTTGGCTTGGAAAAAATGTGGTTATTTTTTAATCAAATAAAACTACATTTACGTTAACATGGAATAGATATTTTGAGAACATATTAATAAGTGAATGTTTAAAATGTCAGTTTTAATTTCTGGTAGGGTAATATTGATAGCTATTACACATAATTATTGCATGTTCTCAATAACTTGTTAGTGTAACAGGATCCTGAAAGCAAAAAGTTTGAGAAGTGCTGACATAGACAGTGAAGTAATTATAAGAGGAGGCACCTAACCATGAATGATACTGCACTGGACCCCACTGGGGACTGAAACACGTCCAGGTGTGAGTGATGACCAGGTTTGATTTGGCACTGTTCCCTGCCATATGCGTGTCAGTCTTCCAGGATTGCAGTGCTAGAATACACAGTCTGTACACTCATGTAAATGTAAGCACTAGGCTTTCAGTGATTAGTTGAGGATATTCCTTGCACTTTCAGAGCCCTTTTCTTTCTCACATCATCTATTCAAAGAGTATAATTATTTGATTCTTATGGAAGGCCACATTTTCAGACATACCACCATAGTGCAGTAAATTTTGGTAGTGTGAGTTAAATAAGGAGAGTCTTGGAGCACGGATTGTTATCTATTCTGTTTGCAGCTGTCTTGCTTCAGCTAACTCTCAATAGTTGTTTGGATGCCATGCCAAGAAGGTGTGCAATGTCTGTTAAGTAATTGACTGATTGATCAATTCTTGCCTGGAGCCCAGGAGAAAGCATTGTTTCATTCTAGGTAGACTAGCCTATTAACAATGTAACAAACTGTATCGGTGAATAGAAGTATTCAACTATTCTCTTATTCAATGTAAGTGTCTCATTCTAAAAGAGTGAATAACAACGTCAGTGCAAGTGTCTTCAGTGCCTTGGGAGAGGATGTTAAGGTTTCTCTTTTGAATAGACTTTTGCTAAGAGTAGCAAAGGTATCATAAAAAGAACAGTTAACAAAACTATGTTTTTCATTATCAAACGATATAAATATGTCAACACAAATATCTTCTTTTAAAAAAATTATTCATAAAGTCTATCTTTGCTGGAACTAGAGGGTAAAGATAAGAATTACAGAAGACTAACTCAGAACTGATTGCAATTTGAGAGGACTAATATAAAAATATTTTAACCCCAATTAATATAAGGGATAATTCTTCACCCCGAAAATACAATATAATAAAACAAAGAATGCAGGTTCATCCTTAATTTGACCTACATGAAATAGTCACCATGTAGAGGTAAAATTACAGAAAATTTCAAGGTCTCTAGAAGGTCTATGCTTAAGTAAATGAGACCTCAGATTTCACATTCTGACATTCCTTACTTTTATTTTTCCTCAGGTACAAAGTTCTATTATGACCCCTCCCCTATGAAATCAACAAGGTAACTTACCTAACTGGTATTGCCCCTCTTTATTTTGGGGTCTGCATGCATTTGCTACTTATACTCAGATCATGTTTTTGTGAGAGGCCACAGAGTGACATTCTTTAAGGCTATCAAAGCCTTCCTCATTATCCTTTATGGGCTGTGCAGAAAACATCTCAACTATTAGATATTTAACTGGAGTGCAGAAGAATGGGTTTGCTGGCCCCCTCCAGTTCCTTGGGTAAAAGCTCTGTTCATAATCAGTTTCTGGTTCTTTAAATGACCCTCAAGAGGTTCCTTCCGGTCCACTTCAGCTCCCTTTTTAGTGTCCCATTGATTTTCCAGACTTTAGGAACGTGTCCTTAACAGCCTGCTTTCCCATTGGCTCTCTCTACTGAATGCTAAAGGAACACTTTGTTGCTTCATACATTGAGACAGGAATATTTTGAGAACTAACACACCATTTATAACAGTACAGTTTACAATAGCACTTCCTGCAGAAAGAAGGTGCCTCTCTCAGAAAGAGAAGGACAATTTCTGCACCCAATTTACTTTCATAACTACAAGCAACACCCTTGTTTCTTGTCAATAAAAAGGAAGATAAAATAGAGTAGCAATCACAATACATAAATGATATTATTTGTCCCCAGAGTGCACACCAAAGAGTAATTCACTCAAAGAGCTCACATGAATTATGAATGGCAGGAAGGGAAGGAGAGGGAATGTTAGTACAGACCCATCTGCACTGCTGTTCTACGATATTTGAAAGTCAGAGCAGCCAAAGGAAATATGTGATAAAATTGTAAAGGTATATCATTTACTTTTGGCTCCTTCTCTACTCTGAATCTCATTTTAACATTGAGACACTATAGAATCTGTGAATCTGAAAATATGATTTGTATTAAATTGCAATATCAAATAGATGATCAATATAAAAATCTGAAAAACCTCATGGGAATGGTGAGATTTTCAGAGACGTTTCCTTGACCTTACCCAAAATAGGAACGAAAACGAAAAAGCAAAGGAAAAAGAACAGAAAACGATAAGTTCAAAATTACACATAAAAGTAGAAGGCAAAAATATTTGCTCACAGAAACTTGAGCATTTATGTGGCATTTGGTAACGTAATAGCGTGCACGATGGGCTCTGTCCTGACTGAAACTCAGTGGCAAAGCCATTATTGTTTCTGTGGCCAAGAAAAGGACTATTCATGTTGTAATATAACATATTGTTATATTGTCCAGTTCTTTTTTGGACTCCATAATAAAAAATTATAGTCATTTTCTGAGGAAAAGTCATAGAATGATCAGATCATAAGCTCCATAAATAAAAATATGCTGGAGACCTTCAGTCTTGTCTCAGAATACAGTATTCATGTGCCCTATTTTCTTATATTTTCCTCCAACATTTTCTTTGAGGTTCTTTTGATCTAAAAAGCCAGGGGGAATTTGGAGGGGAAGGGGGCAAGAAATATTTTCTTTCTGCAGGAAAAAAAAAAAAAAGTTCCAATTTATAGGAGAGTTTCTCTCTCTCACACACACACACCCTAAAAGGGAACAATTGAATTGAAACAGAATCATTACGAAGAAGGAGTGTGTTAGGAGAAAAAAGAAAAAAAATATAAAGGCAAAGACTCATCTAAATGAACCTAGTTTAGGGCCTTACCAAGGAGACAGCTTAAGTTATCTTTGAAAATGGGTGAGTCGCCCTGCTTGGCTGAGTTTGAATTGAATGTTCCTAAAGTAACATTTCACAAATAGGGATACCCTTCCATTTCACACTGCTCTTTCTCGAAATAGCAACACCATTTAGCAATATTTCATATCAAGACAATTACATTGTAGAATTATTGTAGTCTTAGTGCTTCATTAAAATTTAAAAAAAAAGTTAAATCCCTGTTTTGTTGAACACAAGAAATGAATAGTAAATATTGATTTAGAATGAATGCAAACATTTCCCTAGGAGTGGATAATTACTGCCTTTCTATGCAAAACACTTATATTTGAAGAAGCACTTCACTTACTTTGCCATGCGGCATACATTCCTTAGTACATTTTAAATTATACGTTGTCCTGGACAGTGTCTGCTCTATAATTTCTTGTGTCTCTACACCAGAGTCAGTATGTAATTTTAAACTACAAAGTTTCTGCCAACTAGGAGAATAGGCTTAACTCTTTCTCTTTGCTGGGTTCACAAATCCTTACACGAGGAGATCTGGAAAACCATAGAACAGATGATCTCAGACCGTGAGCAGTTCGGTCTCTTTTTTCAGGCCAACAGAAATGCCACTAGTAACTGGCCACAGATTTATAAACCATAGACTGAATGGAATATAAAATTTATGTACCTAAGCTAACATACTATACATTTAAAAAACAAATTAAATAATTACATTAGAAGTGTTGAATGAATTACAAGTGGGATGAATACTTGCCATAAAAAGGTTTTGTTTAAAAAGGGACCATCATACTTTAGAATATATCTTTTGTCAACACCTTTGATTATCCTAGTTTTATCCCTCTGCGAAGATATCTGCAACTCAGCACTGTCTAAATTATGTAAAGAAATACATTTTACTCATTTCAATATCACCTGGGTAGGTGGTAATTTAATTTAAAAATTGATGTTGGAACACTTTTAATTGAGTTCCTAAATACAGAAATATTAAATAGTACAAAGTTATGAAAGATTATGATGTTCATCATTTTACCTATAAAAGTGCCCTTCCCTAAAGTAATAAAAACACTTGTGAAATAACTTCATATTAGAAAGACCAAAGTAAACGAAGAAAGCAAAGCAATGCTAAATTTGGAGTCAAGTTACTATGCAGGAGAAAAACAAGGTCAATGGATTGTTTATGTATCTGGATGCAGCAGCCTATCTGGATTCCAGAAACCCTCTGTATTTGTAGCTTGTGGCATTTAGTCTTATTTATTCTCCCTGGTTTCCAACAGCATGCAACCTTCTACCTCTTGGATATATTAAAGTTTTATGATATAGGAAAGATAAATTCTAAGAGAAGCAATACAATTTCAGTGATTATACCAACTATACGTGTGCTTGAAAAACAGATCAAAGTTTTACCCTTTTGCATGTCATGTCATATCTTGTGGCATCCACTGTATTCTCTTATGTTTACATCCTCTCCTGTTATTGGCTTATTTTATAACAACTTGCCTGGTCACAAGAACTGCCTGGGGAGCTCATTAAAAATACCATTCTCAAGACCTTATTCCTGAGAGGTTGACCCGATGAGTCTGGAACTGGGCCCAGGAAACTACATTTTTTAAATGCTCAAGATAATTTTATGATTAAGCTTGATAAGCACTGATCTAGATCTTTACCTAACCCATCTTCCAAGCTCAACTTTATTTTTAATCGGTGTGAGTAGTATTTTCACTAGACATACTTCCGGGGAAAAGGGTGAAGTCTACTCCTTCAGCCTGCTCAGTGAGAAATAGTTTTCCTAAATGTCTTAGTGTAAAATGAAAGCGCAACTAGACTTGACATTAATTCATTCCAAATAACAGTAGTGAGTGCCAGGCCTACTTCTTGATGAGGGTTTTGATAAAGGTGTCTTTTAAGGAATGGAAAGGTACTGAGTTACTGAAGTGCAGACTGGAAAGGAAGTGGGCCCAGTAAATAGATACAGAACTGAGAGGGCTGGATGAAAAGAAGACTGATGTGATGTTGTCTTTGTCATAAATGAGTCTAAACTCTGCACTTTGGAGATATACTAAATCCAACAGTCGTCTGAGAATAGACTCAATCTGCAAAAGACTACATGGATTCTGCTGATGTTAACTAAAAGAAAACAAAAACAAATGCACACACAAGAAACAGAGAAATGACAATACTTCCGTAGAGATTATAAATAAAGAGAGACCGCACTGGTGAATTTACTAGCACGTGAAAATTTTTCAAATGTCAGGTTCCATCATAACCATGTGAATCAAATACAAGCTTCATTATATTTTTGCGAGCTGTATCAAGAGATGTTTTGAAAGAGAATGTAGTAAATATCCTACATAATGTCAATACTAATGTAAATGATATTGATGAACATCAAACATACTTACAACAGTAAATAGTCAAACGTGAAATATCATGAAAGTAATTCATGGGTACATTAATGTGTTTCACTTTGCCTATCATGCCCCACCCACTTCTTAATCACTCTAACCAGTGAATTTTATACGAGTGGCTTTTGCCTTTTTTAGTGCATTCATTGCCAGCACGGGTGGTAGGGAAGGTGTGAGTAAAATGCCAAGGCTCTTACTGAAAGAAGATACACCTAGACCAGGGTCTAGAATCTAGCCCTTGACACCAGCATTCACTGGATTTAGGAACTAACTTATTATTATTTTTTTTTATCTAAGCCACTGCTGATTGTAACACACTTCCCAAGTTCAGAAATGTTAAAAGGTGAAAAGAAAATGTACATCTTATACGATGGACTTTGGGAACTCGGGACAAAGGGTGGGAAGTGGGTGAGAAATAAAAGACTACACATTGGGTACACTGTACACTGCCTGGGGGATGGGTGCACCAAAATCTCAGAAATCACCACTAGAGAACTTACGCATATAACCAAACACCACCTTCTCCTTAAAAACCTATTGGAATAAAAAATAAATTTTTAAAAAACAAAATGTGCATCTTAGAATCAATAATATGTAGAAGCTCTTAAAGTTCAAAAAATAGACCGAATTTTAGGTTTTTAAAGGTATTTATCAAGGAAATTCAAAATTGGCAAATAAAGAGCTAGGAATTGCCAACCCCTGAGTGAGTCCCCTAGTTACTGGCTCCTATGAGGATGACATGAGCTGCTAAAGCCACTTTGTCATGGCACAAGGACCTTTGTCCCTCTCAGATGAGGCTGTGACACAATGGACAAGAGATATCTTTCAGATAGCAGATCTTAGGGCAGCCAGATTGGGGGACCATGGAAAGCTCTCCACTACCGGAAGGGAGCAGTCCTACTCCAGTCCAAAAGAATATGATATATGCCAAAAACTCCTGACCATTGTAAGCTCTTTCCCTTTCTCTCTTTTTCTAAGTGGTAGTTTTAATAAATTTATCCTCTCCTTCCTGCTCTATCATCCATGGAGGGGACACTAGAAAATACAATTAAGCATTCAGTTAGTGAACCATGGAATTTCCACATCAAAATCAAACTCAAGGTAAATATATACCCCTCAAAGATCCTGAAGATACACCTGAGCTGCAGTGACAGGGCAAGATTTAGCTTTATTTCTCCTTTGGAAGGGGTAAATATGTTTATAGGAGACAGGAGGGTCACGTTATTTTAGGCAAGTGCATTACAAAATTATTCCCATATAAAATGTAAATCAGTTCACCATTGTGGAAGACAATATGGTGATTCCTCAAGGATCTAGAACCTGAAATACTACTTGACCCAGCAATCCCACTACTGGGTATATACCCAAAAGATTATAAATCATTCTACTATAAAGACACATGCACATGTATATTTATTGCAGCACTATTTACAATAGCAAAGACATGAAACCAACCCAAATGCCCATCAATGATAGATTGAATGAAGAAAATGTGGCACATATATACCATGGAATACTATGCAGCCATAAGAAGGAATGAGATCATGTCCTTTGCAGGGACATGAATGAAGCTGGAAGTCATCATCCTCAGTAATTGAACAGAAACAAAAAACCAAACACTGCATGTTCTCACTCATGAGTGGGAGTTGAACATTGAGAACACATGGACACAGGGAGGGGAGCAACACACACCAGAGGGGTAGGGGATAAGGGGAGGGAACTTAAAGGATGGGTCAATAGGTGCAGCAAACCACCATGGCACACGTATACCTATGTAACAAACCTGCACATTCTGCACATGTATCCCATTTTTTATAAGAAATAAAGAAAAAATAGTAATAAAGATATTCACTGAAAAAAATTATTCCCATATAAAGAAGATTACATGTAGAGAAAAACAGGGCACAGTGGTAACCTGTTAATGTATATCCATTACAGACACTGAGTGTCATATTTGCCATCATGTGGAGACAGTTTGTTTAAAATGAATCCATCATACAGGAAAGTAAGTCCTGGAAAAGGGAGGGAGAGAGATTAAAAATGTGTGTGTGTGTGTGTGTGTGTGTGTGAGTGTGTGTGTGTGACCCAGAGAGAGAGGATAATGAGCAAGAGGAGGGGAGAAGTGGCAAGGGAAGAAAAAAGTCCACAGGACAGAATTCCTGGAAACATAAGAAAACATAAAAGAGAGATTGAGTTGATTTTTAATCTCCATCAATTGAAAGATACCTCATTAATACGGGATTGATTGGCTTTTAGTTCAAGTTTTTCAATAGTTTTGCAAAGGTAGGGTCGAATAAGAAAGCTGTCGTTGATTCACTGTCATTAAATCAGTGAGAGTGGAAAGAGAAAACTGATTTCACATTTCACCTCCACAGAGAAAATGAATCTAAACTTACCAGCATAGATAACCAGGAAATATGCTGCTAATGAGGTCAATAACAAACAGCAACAAGAGCTAACAGTTATTGAATTTGTTACTACGTGCCAACCATTAATAATATATTTACATTAACTCTTTCCATCCCCTCAACAACTAAATGAAGTACTTACTCCATCTTGCAGAAGATTTACTCCATCTTACAGATGAGAAAACTGAGGCTTAGGGAAGATCAATCATTTGCCCAAGGTTTCACCACCAGCTGGGACTAGAACCTAGGCTCTTTGCTATCAATCATCCATGCCTGACCACCATGCTCAAATCAGGACAAGTATAGCACTTCTGAAGTATCAATGAAACTTCTGAATTTATCTTTATCTCCTCCTCAAGTGCAGAATGAGAGTAAAAAGCATTTTCCTTCTGCCAGCAATACCACTAACATTGCTATATTGACATTATTCAGCAAACTGCTTTCACTTAGGAAGCGTGGTGAAAACTCACTGCCCAAATACTCAAGACAGTTTTCCAACAAGCCCAAATTCAACTAGAAATAGACCCAAAAAATTCAAAAGTAGTAGAAGAGGTGGAATTTATTATGTTTAAGCCTACTTTAAGATTTATTTCAAGACCTGACTGACCATAGTTCCATGTTAGACATTAGGACAGAACCTAATTTGCCTGGCTGTTACTCCAGCATTGAGCTCAAACTCACCCTTCTCCAGTCCTTGCGGTGGGACACCATTTCAGAAAGCTGAATGTTCAAAGGAATGTTACTTCTTCAAACAGCATTCTTAATGTCAAAGCATAAAGCATCACAGTTGTGGGGAAAGTTGTGCATCTACCAGGAAAATATTCATCAGCCTACCCAGTTGGTCATTCACTTCCCCTCTGGCTGTTTGGACATATTTGAGTATGTATTAAAATACCCACGAGATCTCCAATCTTAATTATAAAGCTTGAGAAAAAACATCCAGTGAAAGCTATTTTCAGGTATAAAATTAGAAACTCCTTTTAACTCCTTTGCCTCAAGATTTACATAACTGTGAGGGCAAAGGAATCACATGATAAAAATACCAGATACTGCAGATTAGAAACGAAAAGTAAACCAGCCACATGCCAGTTTCTTGCTATGAGTTCCAGAGGAGACCAAAATCATCGTGAATGAGAGAAGATGTAGTGTGGAGAGAAAATCACCCAGGATAATCAAGGGATATATTTCCAACTCTATTTCTCCCCACAGAACTGTTTTGTTTTCTCACATCAATGAGCTAGAATCAAATGTGGATCCCATGATCAAGCTGGCAGAAGTCAAACTCCCTACCTGGATGCTTGCAAATTGTAAATCACAACTTTACAAGGATTTAACTTTTCCCTTTCCAAAATAATCAAATGTTGTGG
The DNA here is from genome assembly GCF_003255815.1 of Theropithecus gelada. Lineage (NCBI taxonomy): Eukaryota > Metazoa > Chordata > Mammalia > Primates > Cercopithecidae > Theropithecus > Theropithecus gelada. The sequence goes on along the minus strand of NC_037680.1, from coordinate 24,148,911 downwards.
TGAGGGGGCCACTAATCACGACAAAAAATATACTTCAAATTCTTTCTTTTGGTGCCAAGTCCAATAAGTTCTCTGAGTGAAATTAAATGCACCATCTTATTCCAAACCACAGCTTCCCTTGGGGATGTGCAAATCTCAAGTGGGGGCCGAAAGGCCAGTTGTATCAAAGCCCAGGGTTACACCCATTTTTTCAAGGTTTTTTTTTCCCCCTTTTTAACTACTGCCTGTAGTATAAACGGCTCAGGCCCCTTTGCTTTCCAGCCTTTGCAGTCAAATTAGCATCTTCATACTTTCCACATTCTGCTTCTAAAAAGCAGGTCAGTCTCTGACTTCTCTTAGTTTCTCACAGTTTTTGTTTGTTTAAAGAGATTCTCAGCTGAACTCCAGGGAAGGCGGGGGGAGGAAAGAGGAAAAAATATATGTATATATCTCTACATATCTGTTATGTTGTAAGCAATTACCAGCTCCATCTCTTAGATCTGCAGTATCACAGGAATTAGAGATGGAAAAGGCCCATTAGGTCACCATGCACACCCTATGCCCACACAGAGCTTTTCCCTACAGTACATTATCTCTTCTGAGAGTTTTTGTATGTTTAAAGGGTAGCCAATGATAACATAGTTTCATCTTATTTCTTTTTGCTGCTTTGTTCTGTCCAGACTACAACATGCCATTTCTAAGGATGCTCTAGGGTGACTTCTCAAAGGACATTTTTGAGTGCCCATGAAAAGTTAGAACATTTGTGCTATACAACAACTATATTCCATAAGTTCGGCATGGAAGCATACATAAAAACAAATTTTAAAGAGTCAACATTTAGTCCCAGGACGGTAATGTTACATATAAAACAATTTTATATAGACATATTCTGTATATCTGGTGCATTATGCCATAAATATAACCGTGTTAGTGTGCATACATGTTCACATAAAGTGTGTGCAAATACTCATCATTACCCCAGAGTGTTTCTGTTTCCTAAAACTTGTGCCAAATGCTGCATAATTCACGAAAATGTGATCCAAAATATTTAAGGTTATGTTTCACACAATTTCTTCTTATCTCTGTTAAGTCATACATCTTAAATGTCAACTTGCATAGGGAAATATTTAATTTCAAGGATAGTCCTCCATCAGAAAACTCTTTATCTCTTCCTTAAGTAGCTTTGTTTGTTATTTTTTGTTCTTGTTATAAGATAATGGAGTATTTTGGCTTACTTTTTATGCGCCAGATCTAGGTATGTCTACCTGATGGACCACCAGTTTCATCCCTTTGGAAAAGAAATACAATGTTAGGGGAACCTAGCATGTTGAACGGACATATTGTTTTGTTTTTAAATGGCAACCACCTTTAACCACTGTCCTTGAAGACTAACAATAGGTCAAATCAATATTACTATTTGAAGTATATTATCTTATTCTGAGACCATAATCAACTCTGATAAAATATGTATTTTTATTATGCCATATTCTAAGTTATATAGTATTTGTCTAGGTGTAATGCGGGATATATTTTTATTTTTAATAATTTTAATAAGTTGGTCCATCCTTGATATGTGTGATAGAAAAAAGTTCTCACTGCTCTACTGAAAGGCAGGATAGTTCAGTAATCAAGAGCCTGAGACGTGAATCACCAAGGTTTAAACTCTTAGAGTACCCTTCACAAGTCTTGTGATTGTAGGCATTACCAGTTATCTTCCATGTTTATTTGGTCAAGTTGTTCATCATATTTCATCAGATTTAAGATGTCATCTATCCTAACATTGAGGCTTATTTGATGTACTTGTAAGGAAATAAAAGCAATGCTAATTAAATGATAAAATGATGCTTGCTTATCACTTTAATTTCTTTAACACAATATCATTCCATGGGCCAACAAGAACATTGATGCTGTTTCATTTCTTTGAGTACTATGCCACTGGCTCTAGGTTGGTTTTTTTAACCAAATTATTAGAAATGTATTCTGTAAGTTTTGATTTTATGTTTTTTGATCACAACAAGTCAACAAAATTTTGAAATAACAATTAGAAAAATCTTTTAAAAGGCAATTACACTAAACATACATAGTTCTAACAATGCATGTATAACAAATTGAAGTAAAATATTGCAATCACCTATGACCAACTGCATGCATCTATAGGCAATGACAACTACTCTATGACTGAGATTATAAGATGCCATTAATTGTAGGAAATATCCTAATATCAGAGATGGATAGACAGATAAATAGATCGATATAGATATATAGATAGAGATATAGATCTATAGATATAGATACAGGGAGAAAAAGCAGGAACCATAAAAGTCAACCAACTCCTATGTGCTTTAATTTGTTTATTGGTAAATTAAGGAATATAATAACATCTGATACAGAGTTTCTGGGATAACTGAATAAAACCAACACACCAGACACACAGGAGGTCCTCAATAAATATTAGCAGCTACATAATTTGTGCTGTTACTGTTATAAATGCTTAAACACTGAGTATCATAAGGAAACACGGTAGCATTCAGTGATTTGCAACTGGAAAAAGAGAGACAGGGATTGTGAAAAGTGGGGTACCTTTTTAAACTTCTACTCTCCATTTTTTCATATGGATTGCCCTTGAGGAAGAAGTGTGCCTCTTCCTCAGGCCCTCAACTCCACTGAAGATCCTGCCCTGTCTTAGGAAACCATGCCATAGGTAAGATTATACATAGTCTTGGGTGAGTTATAGATAGAAAAGAATTGAGCAATTTTTGGAATCAAGCGGACAATTTTTTTTTTTTTTTTTTTTTTTTTTTTTAAGATGGAATCTCACTCCGTAGCCAGGCAGGAGTGCAATGGCGCGATCTCGGCTCACTGCAACCTCCACCTCCCGGGTTCAAGCAATTCTCCTGCCTTAGCGTCTTGAGTAGCTCGGACTACAGGCACACACCACCACTCCCAGCTAATTTTTGTATTTTTAGTAGATACGGGGTTTCACCATGTTGTCCAGAATGGTCTCGATCTCTTAACCTCATGATCCGCCTGCCTTGGCCTCCCAAAGTGCCGGGATTACAGGTGTGAGCCACTGCATCGGCCCCTATTTTTCAAATCTTGGGTTAGCTACTAATCAGTTGGGTGGCCTCAGGCAAAGTTAATCTCCCTGGGCCTCAGGGCCTCCATGTGTAAAATGATTTAGTGATACAACTTACTTAAGTGTGAGAATTAAATGAGATAAAATATTAGAATGCTCTCCATGATGCTTGACACATAGTAGACACTAAATATATTTTCATTCACTCCCTTAATTTGCCAAGAATCAGTGGTGATAATTTTTAGCAAACATGGTTATTTGAAAGAGGAAGGCATCAGTTGAGGTGCCAGAAAATAAAAGCAGCAGAGATGAAGGACGAAACTCATAGTCTTTACAAAAGGCTTTATTAACAGGCAAAGGCTTGCTTATAAAATTAGTGATCAATGGTTTAAATAATACTCTTAAAAAGAAAAAGCCTAACTTATCCACAAAACAAATGTAAATAACAAGGGAACTCAATGTACTCTATGTAGGGAAAGATTAAATTGGTGAACGTTAGAGGAAGAAAGTTTGAGCTCCAAAACCCATCAGGTTCTTCCCCACCCTCATTCAGGAAGTTTTGCCACTTGTTATTCCCTCTGTAAAGGGTTGTTCTCATGACCAGTTCCTTGGAAATCTTCCCTTCCTTCAAAGCATCTTTTTTGAGCACTGTGACTTAATGAGGGTTCCTCATTAAGCCTCTTACAGAATCCTGTTTATTTACCTCATCACTGTCATTTATTTATTTGGTTAGCTGGTGAGTCAGAGAGCAGCATGATGTTGGGGCTAAGTGCATGGGCTACAGCACCAATATGCCTGCTTTAAACCCTCGCTCTGCCACTTATTAGCCACTTATCTTTGGCAAGTTACTTGTGCTGTCTTCCTTGCCTGTAACAGGAAAAATAATAGTGTCCACTTCATGGACTTGTAGGAGTAAATGAATTAATATATGTAAAGCACCTACTAACTGACGTGTATGTGATTCCAATAACTGCGAGGTGCTATTGTTTTATTATTATCCTCCTTTGTGTTTCAACACCTTGCTTAATTTCTGGCAAATAGTTGGCACTCAATAAATGTATATTAAAGCAATGAAATAATAAGTATTTTTGAAGAATGTTCCTAAGGGGAGACTTCCAACAATAAGACAAGTTGCTTTTTGAGGGCATAAATCTCTTGGTCAACAGAATTGCCGAAAGAACTCTTAGAAAGATTTTAGAATTCATTCTCCAATTGCACAGGAGATGTAACTACTGACTCACTAAGCTTTTTTTTTTTTTTTTTTTTTTTTTTTTTTTTTTTTTTTTTTTTTTGAGATGGAGTCTCGCTCTGTTGCTCAGGCTGGAGTGCAGTGGCACGAACTCGGCTCACTGCAACCTCCGCCTCCCGGGTTCAAGCAATTCTCCTGCCTCTGCCTTCCAAGTAGCTGGGACTACAGGTGCATGCCACCATGCCCAACTAATTTTTTTGTAGAAGATTCTGATATTGATCTAGGGTAGCTCTCACTTTCCCTCAGAGCGTTCTAGTTTACTCAAAGACAAAATGAAGGTTTTTGACTGAATAATCTCTAAGCTCCATCCTCTCTAACATTCTAGGGTCCTATGTGTGAACTAGTCTAATCTGTTATTACAGGCATTACATTGTTTCCTGCAAAAATTTCCATAAGAGAACTTAGCTCAAATAGCACCTGGCCCAGAGTTGTTCTACCCTAGGGGCAAGGAGCCCAAACCACTGTTGACTATGGTGTAGTCACTGCCATTTGGTGACTGGAACATCAACAGTCCTTATTCCATGCCTCTTCTTTCCACTATTATATTTGCCTTAACTTTTCATCTTCCACAGGAATACAGCCTAGCCTTGTGCAGCTCCAAAGCAGAGGCATTCTACCCACACATCCGTGCAGAAATCAGAGCCAGGAAAGCCCTATTAGGTCATGCAGACCACACCCCTTTTAGAGCAGGAATGTCCTCTCCAATTGACATTTCAGCTCCTCTTCTGGCTCCAAAATGTGGTTGTGCTTCAGTGGTTCCTGTACATGATTTGAATAACGGTTTATAAGCATTCTGGGATCCCTTGAAAATAAACGTTCTGTATAAAGTTATATTGCTATTTTGTTTATTATAGAAGTTTGTTTTTTTTTTTTTTTCTTTCCTTTTTAGTCTTCTTGGGAATAGTCACAAGGAAATTTCTCCAAGAGGAAATTGTATGAGCAAGCCTTTTGACCTGATTTGACCTGATTTTTATCAAAATTGATAGCCATCCAGAACCTGATTCATTAATACCCTGGTTGCCCCACTGTAAATGTCCAATAGAAAAATTAGCTTTTAAAACAATCAAAATATTTAAAGTACTATGTGTTAATTACTGCTAATCTATTTACTCACATTTCCAATGAGTTAAAGTATACATTTATTTATTGTCAATGTAAATTATGTTTATTTTTAATCATATAACAATGTTTTATTGCCTTTGGATATAAAGACCTATAACTGTTAGTTTGCTAAATGTTCAACATTTTTAAAATGTTTGCTTGTTTCATTGTGCTGACCAATACAAAACCAACTTAACATTACTCTAGGTGACAAGAAACCCAACTGATCAACTTAACATTACTCTAGGTGACAAGAAACCCAACTGATTAACACAAATGTCAAACATCACTGGGGATTCAACCCAAATCCTTGGCACCATCCAGCCATTCCCCTGGCTCAAGGACAATTTCATTATTTCTTTGTTAGTCAGGGAACATAGGAGTGAGAAACAAACATCCTAGATGATCATTGCCAGTAGCTTCTTGCATGCTACTACGGCTTTCTTCTTATAAAAAGCTTAAGGCAAATAGCCTGAGATAATACTGATTTTTACCACACACACAAACAAAATTAGCAACATCACACCTGTTTTACAGAGTTGAAACCCTGATTGTGGCCACTGGTCATTGTTACTTAAGTCATAGAGATAGAATCAGGGAAGAGCCAAAATCTGTCTACTAAATTCTAACTCACAATCATATTCACAAGACCACATTTTCTTAATGCTGGTAACTGGAACAGAAAAGCACCCCACAAAATGTAAAGTGTTATTCAAAGGTATACCAGAAGTTGGGGGGTGGGCACAGTTGCCCACACCTGTAATCTCAGCTACTTGGGAGGCTGACACATGAGAATCGCTTGAATCCGGGAGGCAGAGGTTGCAATGAGCCAGGATCATGCCACTGCACTCCAGCCTGGGTGACAGAACAGGACTGTGTCTGAAAAAAAAAAAAAAAAAAAAAAAAGGAAGAAAAGAAGAAGAAGAAGGAGGAGGAGGAGGAGGAAAAGGAGAAGGAGGAGGAGAAGAAGGAGACGGAGAAGGAGAGGAGGAAGAGGAAGAGGAGGAGGAGGAGGAGGAGGAGGAGGAAGATTAGTTGATTTTCCCCATCTGCTCCTCTATTTAAAAGAGATGATTGCAAGGAGTGGTGCTAAACTCAATATATGCTTAAGAAATTGCTATCATTTTAGATAATTCAATAGGTTACACATTTATCAGTGACATTTCATAAGCTAAATATAATTTTATGATTTTAAAAAGGCTGCTGCTCACATTAGAAAGCTCTGCGTAACTCTTGCCTACACTGACACAGGACTAATAATGCACAGGAACCCAATTGTGGCCCATAGTCGGGAACAAACTGCAACTTCTAAAACTTTCCAATGAAATAGGGCCCAGAAAGGAATAGAGACAGATATGCACTACTTAGAAATGTGTAATTTCAAGTTTTTAACAAAACTACAACAAGTGATGTTCTAGAAAGGGGCTCAAGGGATAAATAGCTATTGAAGAGAACATTGAAAACACAACTTTTAGATCAAACTAGAAGAACCATAGACTGGGTACAAACTAGCAGAAAATATTTTAAGGTGATTTTAGATCAGAGGCCAAGTGACGAACACAAAGAAAACAATAGGTTCAGCAGTTCTAAAAACATAATAGTAAATACATCAATACGTGAGAAAATGTCAAAATTTTCCTACTAGGAAGATTCCTCCTAGGATTGCAGTCAGTGACAATAAAAAGGCAATATAAAGACACCAACATTTATGCCATATTTACCAGAATATGAATTATCTATTTATCTATTTCTCCATTTAACACATCTGCCCAATTAAACCTAGCTATCACCTCAAAGGAGGACTATTTAGAACATTCGAATTTTAGAGACTAGGGGCTAGCCAACATGTCTCATTTCAAGTTCAGTTTGAGTTATGGGGACCACAGGAAGGCTGCTTTGGTCACTGCCTCGGGAATTCGGAGGCCTCACACTGGCTCAGCAGGGAGAGTCTGTGATCCGTGATTGCTGCCTGTCGTGACTAGGGTGGAGGGAGGGAGATGGGTATAAGCCCTCCTGCCAGTCATTTGATTTTCTGATTCAGTCCATCCTTCTCAGTCTACAGTTGAGGAATTGAGACATAGCGAGCTTACTGTTAGAAATAGAGAGAGAGAGAGGACTTGGTTGAAGAGTAGACAAATGCAAAGTTGCTTTTTTTGTAGAATGTGAGTATCTTGATATGCAGTTTCTTGCATTTTCTTTCACCCATTACTCTCCAAATACTAATTATTTTAAATTTCACAAAATGAAACTATGTAACTAATGAATGTAATGAAAACACAATTCACTTCAACAATAATATAGTCCTAGATGGAATGAATCAATTCATTCTACCAAAACCTCTTAATGTTTAAACATATTCATAAATCGATGCAAGCTTCTAATTTCTACCTTTCTGGAAAAAAAAAAAAATTCTTAAAACTTAATTTCTCTCTGTAGGACATTTACTTCTGCAAGTATACTGTTTTTCCTAAGCCCCCTTCCTTAGGCTTCTTTCTCTCTGTTTAGAAAGTTTATAAATCTAACTGACTTAATCCCATTCAGTGTGATACTAAAACTAGTAATGAAGTGTAGAGGAACCATTAATGTACCAACTTCCCCTAAAACTGCACACCAAAATGCCCTTGAGTAATCTCAAATTACTAACCACATTCCCTTGAAGCTTACAAGAAGAAGTATGGAATATCCATTGGCCCAGCATTTACCTTCTATAACCACACCCAATATAGAATTACTTTTTAGAAATCCTAATGAAATATTTCAGGTAACCAAGTAGTTGTTGCAATTGTAATCACTGGATATCTAGTATTTATACTAATATTTTTACTAAATATCCAATATAAAATATCCCAGTCCTAATAGATGTTATTCTTTACCTATTATTTCCCCTTATCACTTAACCCTTTTTTTTTTTTTGCCTTTTATTCAGATATATTTATTCCGAAACTTATTTGCAAGATAAGAAAGCAGTTGTCTCTACAAAAAGGTTTCTGGTGAGGAAGCGCATGAGAACCATGACAGTCATTACAATGGAAGTACCTCATGCACACTTGGATTCTTCCATCATATTTTCCAGAACTATCTATACTATTCATTGGGAAATCAATGGCATGCCTCTATCATGTGAGTCTTTGTTGAAAATGTTTTTAACACAGACTACCTTCTATAAAATAGCATGGGGAAGGGCAGTCATGAGATATATTTTATGACTTTTATGGCTTTGCCTCTCCAGCTGCCCATTGAAGAGATATTTTGGCTCAGGTTTACCTATCATGGCAGCATGGGCCCATGGGGACCCATGGAAGGCTGTAATGAGGGGTTCTATTAACCAGTTTCATTATTTCAGAAGGCCTAAGGGAATAGCACATTCACCAATAATAAGGCTACTAAAGCTAGAATGTCAAATTACTTTGCTTTGGGGCAAAATCTTATCAATTTCCTATGAAAACTCTTATTACCTCATGCTGATCAGGGCCTCTGATTGGCAACTATGTATGTGTCTGATTAATAAAGTGTGAAATAAAAACAAATGAATTGTTTTGTTTGGACATTAAGTTTTTTCAAAACATACAGTCCCAGACATAGAAGATAATTTCAGAGAAGCCTAATTTACATCAAGTGTTTAATGTCAATCTAATATCTTGAATAATAATGGTGATGATGACACAACAGCTAAAACTTACATGGCACATTCTGAGTACCAGGCATTGTTCTAAGCATTATACAAACACTAATTTATCCAATCATCACAACAGCCATATTAGATAGGGCCAATTCTTAGGCCAAAGTAAGGTTATAAAATAGTAACTGAGGACCCTGAGAGAGAGGGCAGTCCAACATTATGCTATTATGTCACAGTCACACAGAGTAACTGCTGAAGCAAGAATGTGAACACCGGCACTAAAGCCTCTGATTCCAGGCTCTCAATTCCCCCTTCTAGGAAATACTCTGATTAGGGTCTCACTTTTTATTATAACAAAGATAACAGCACATAGTGGCTTACTCACCTGTAAAACTAGGATTATCACTAGTTTCTTCAAGAGTTGTTGATAAGATTAAATAAGTTAACTTTTGTAAGCCTCTAGAACAATACCTGGTACAAGGTAAGCTCTGTTTGAATAATCACACTCTTCAAATGACAAAGCTTTTTTTCCTCCCTTTGAGTGCAAATCAAAGTCCTGATGCTAACCCTCTCACCTGTGTTCAGTATGGGTGAAAAACTAATTTTGAAAATGACTTTGCTTTTGTCTAATTACCAATATGCAAGGAAATGCCACTGGCTGCCTAAAAATAAACCATTAACTCATACTGGTAAAAGCTCAGCATGAATACTCCCTTTGCGAGCAGGAAGAGCGAGGTGAGGAGGATGACACCATGACATGTTGAGTTCAGAGGCATGAAACCAGGCACCTGAGCCCTGCTGGGGACCCTTGCTGAGTTTTCCTTTCTTTTCTGCCTTTTCAGAAACACCCCTGTGAGACTGGTAATTTACCACTAAATCTGTGAGCACAGAAAGAAACTTTTAAACTGTAACATACACATAAGCTATGCAATCCTGGGACAAGCATATCATTGCATAATATAGCTCAGTTTTAATAAACCTCCATCCTTTGAAGCTCCATTGTGGAGGAGAGTAATTCCACGGCAGCTCTGAAGTATACTCCCTTAAAGAAAGTAAGAGAAAAGCCATTGTTTATTTCACTACTATTTAAGAGTTAATGAGAGATTTGCACCTGTACAGCTGTTGTGGACTGAAACTAGCTCATGGAGTGAATGTGTTTTTTGCTTGAGACAGTTGTAAATGCCTTGAGTAAAAACACTGAGGACTGCTAATGGATAGGTTTATTTTAAAGCATGCCATCTGCTATCAATCATAGAGAAGTATAGGAAGCAAGTTTGGCTGGGCTCCCTCCTTGCGAGCCTGATAAAGACAGGGCTCCAGGACTCGGGAACATTGAGTCCTCAAGAGAATAAAACATCAAACCTACTCAGCAGCTCCACTAACAATAATAAAAATGCCTCTGCCTAAAGGTGACATTCTGAATTTACGATTATTTGTGTCTATAAAGTGTATTCTTTGGCTCCTGACTCATTCTGACTGTCTCACTCCGAGAACAATACATTAAGCCTGCCTGGAGTAAATGGAAATCCTATCCTTTTATTAAACCAGCAGCCAGTACCTGAGACGATCTAATGCCCTGTAGGATCACAGGAAGATTGTCAGTTCTGTTTTGTTTCTTTGTAAATATTTTTCATAAGAAACTTACAAACAAAATCTATGTTAATGCACTAAAATATATGTGATGCAGGCAAGTATATGTGTCTTAAAAAACAAAATAAAATAAAATAAAAGGTTAAAACGAAACTAATTCTACTACTCTCTCATGCTCCCATTACAATGCCATTGGAAAATTACCTGTGAGGGATATGCTATGGTAAAATTTAGAACTGGCTGCTCAGAATTGTTTGTGTTCCTTATGCTGTATGAACCAAGCATACTTTCAGGAGGACAAACGTTATTTTCTCGGAAATCTTCCAGCTGTGGAATCATAACCAATATTGCTTTCAAAAATGGATCCCAAAGTATTCCTTGAAAAATGCCAAGCCTGGCTTATTAAAAGTGCTGCCTGCTGAAAACCTCAGTGGACGAAATGAATTGTGGTGGCACTGGAACTTTCTACAGCTTATAATGTTAGATTCTGCTTCAAATCTGTAGCTTAATGTAAGTCTATTGCTAGCCTGGAATACAGAATTGTGAGTGTTTGAGAAAACCCACCTGGCCAGCACATGCATGAGCCTAATTATAGTTAATAGAGAAATTAAAAGAGGACAACACTGCCTCAGTAGTGGTAAGAAGACATGTATAAGGCAATAGGAATTCAAGGAAAGAACTTAGATTTTTATGTTGTGCATTCATTAGAAATATTTCTTTTTTTAAGACATGAAAAAGAAATTGGTATTATTTGACTTGCCATATACATGATTTTTGTGCTAAAGAAAATTAATGTTTTAGATTAAATCGTATGACACTGGAAAATACATAACCAATTAGCACACTTCAGATCTGCTGTGTATCAGAACTTTGCTAGGCTCTATGACAGAAGGAAAGTAAAAGGCATTATCTCTGCCTTTCATGGAGAAAAAGGTTTAACACGTTCGCTAGAATTTTAGAACAACATCATAGAGTCAATCTTAAGAGCTAAATTCTTAGATAGAGAGAATAAATGCTACAAGAGTTCAGAAAATAGGGAGAGCAACAAAGACTGCAGTAGTGAGAAAGACTGGTTAGGAAACCTTTCATAATTTCCTTAAAAGGAGAAAAAATATATAAAATAAATGCTGAAAATTTGTAATAATTCAGACTTAAAAAGATATAAAAGAAATTTACCTATTGAAATTTCAGTGTACTTTCTAATGCAATATGGAATTAAATGTTGACTCAAGTTATGAAACACACCTAGAGCAGAAGGAAGCACCAACAATGCTTTCGTCCTTTGACAGAGGTTAAAAAATAATGTCCATACCGACAGAGCAACAGAGCAGGAAATGTATTAATAAACTCATGAAGCAGGCGAGGGCAGAGGCAGAGTGTGGCAAATTAAATGGCACCTGCCTCATCTAAAGAGGCAGCCTCTACCCAGCACGAGCAGGTTAGTGCCAAGAGAGGAAGAGAACCCAGTTTTGGCAGATATCCAACTATCAAAGAAAGCTGGAAACCTGGCTTTTAAGTTATACTTAACAATTTTGTTAAAAAAAAAAAAAAAATTAAGGTCAAAGTAAACACCTTACCACTGTGGGACAGATCCACCCATCCTCCTCCAGGCTTCTCAATAGTTCATGTCATAGGGAAACCTGGCTCTTTATTTCTAGGAACCTTAAAAACAAGTCTATAAATGCCACCATTCACTCCTGTATTACAGTTGGAGTCTTTCTGAATGGTGGCACCACCTAACTTTGCAGAAAGCCAATTCTGTGGGTTGTTTTAGAAGAGCCAGTGGACTTCTGAAAGCTTTGTATGAATGCTAAAGGTTAGTATGCTTTTTACACCAGATTTCAAATCCCTGACAAATAAGGTAGTGGAGCACTAATGAAAAAACTACTGCGATAGGGCATGTGCTGCTTCGATTAGACATTAGTGGCAGTGTCAAGAAGAGAAATACCTGAAGATTAGCACAGCAATTTGTTTCTCTAAACCTGAATCACTTAATCTCTTTTCTTAAGAAAGCAGTGGTCTATGAATATGGTAAAGAATTAAAACTGCATTTATAAAGTGTTTTCTAAAAGACTTAAGTTTTTAGTAAACAGATGGATCATTTAAATATAGCTAATATTATTCAGATCTCATTACCTTAAATATTCTCTACTTAGAAATTGCAAATATTCGCTGTTTCAATTGTAAGAAGTTTGTAATACCAGGTAATAGTATGTGATGTTTTCATAGTTAATATTTGCAAGATAAGACCTACATATTGTGAAATAGAAGAGTTTAAACCAAAATAATCTATTCTTATAATTCAGGACATCTCAATTCCATCAATTTAAAGAATTATTTAAATATTGAAGCCAATTCTAACTATTATAATTCTATACCATCAGGGAAGTGTTTCCAAACATCATGCATTTATTAATTCAGTCAACAAGTATTTATTTAATTCTTACAAGGTTCTGTACTTTGTGTAGGAAAAAAATACTTTACTAAAAGAAGTTGTCTTACTGGATCAAAAATCATTTATTTTGTTTCATTTTCCTTGCATTTTTGATTAAGCAGTCTGTAATTCAACATCATCCATGTTGAAATTCAAATGCGTAAACAGCTACAGCTTCAAACACAGAAACTCCTGCTACATATCAAGGCTGGTCAGACATTGTCCACATAAAGTGTAAGGCTGCTGTCAATGTTGTGTTAATCTTTTTGAATTCGGAAGATTAAATGACCCACAATATGAGAGACAGTTGAGCATTTGGTGGGTAAATATGCCAACCAAATTATCCAAACTCAAATCAAAATCAATGATTTAATGTAAACAAAGAACAACATTAAGAAGTATATGCATTCAGTTTCTTGGAATGGGCTTGTGCTAGGACATGTTCTGACTTTATCATAAAGTAATTACAACCACAATAGAAGAAATATCACCTCTCTGTGCTTCTTGTTTCTTTACTGTGAAAGTAGTGAGTGTGACTACTTGGTCTCTAAACCTCTGCCCTGTCTAGGATTTCTTACTGGGGTTTAAACAATTTCTCTTCTGTGGTGGTTAGACCTATGAAAGAAAAATGTTTTCTTAAGTATATTTTAACATTAGATATGTTCATACTTTGAAATATTTATAGATTGGGAAACATTTTTCTTTTATATGTCTAATAAATTGCATTTTCCTCATTACAAAAAGGTTTTCTCTATAAAATATCTATCTAGCCTATCTGTCATCTATCTATCTATCCATCCATCCATCCTACATGGAACGTCAATCTATAGAGAAAATCATTGCTACAATTTTAGTATATTTGCTGTTAGTCATTTACTCTATAGAAGAATACATATATATTTAAAGGAAGTTGTCACAAAAGTGCGTTAGTTTCTTATTCTTTTTTTTCCCTTCACTCCACATTAGTTAAAACCTTATCCCCATATCATTGGATGTTCTTTAAAAACACAACTGCAAAATCTTTAATTAGATGAACATGCTGTAGTTGATTAACCATTCTCCTGCTGTTGGACATTCAAGTCATTTTCACTTTTTCTCTGGCAACAAAAATCTTACCTAATAAATCTTAGTGTACACCTATGAATGTGACCTTAAAATCAAGTCCTAATATAACATTTTTAAAGCTCTTGACTTGTGGTACTACAATGCCATCCAGAAAGATTGTGTAAATTCATTCCGCCACTAGTGTAAAAGACTGCCTATTTCATATTGACACAGTGATGTGTGTGACATCAGTATAATAGTTGGCCCATCACAAGAGATTACATGTTGCTCCCTAGGAAGCAACAGGGGAAGTAGTGCCACTGTAATGCCTAGTTTTCTCTATTGCATTATTTGAGAATGCTTTAAAGCTTAAAACTAGGCACTCTGCACACCCCTTATGCACACACACACATGCACACACATACAGCCCCATAGTCATACACACACAATGAATTGCTTCTAATGATGGCAGACTCCCATCAACACACACACTCAAGGAAGGGAGGACTTTTCTGAGACCATGTGGTTATGAGCCAGTTGTCAAGAGGCCATGGACAGCCAGAATAAGTCTTCAGGGGATGCCTGGTTGAGAAAATAGTTTGTAAGATGATAGAAGTGTTAATGTGGTGTAGATAGAAGAGGTCTTTCCCTTTATCTCCTAGAGAATGAAAACTGCTACCAGGAAATGAGGCATTTTCAAAAACCCGGTAACAACAACTAAAAGAAAAATTTGCTAATTTTGCCAGCTAGCACAAGGAACTCGGCCACCAGTCAAAAGGCTGTGTGTCCAACTCAGAGCTGGATTCACTTTAACAAAAATTTCCCTCTTCAGCCACCTAAGTGCCTGTTGCATTAGGCAAGAAGCCAAGGTGGGGTAGACACAGTCACTCACATGAAATGTCCGTTTCCATTTGGATCCCTGTGGCCCTTTCCCATGTCATGGTGAAAAAATGCTTCCTCTGCTTGGGTGTTTTCAGGATAACTTGGTTTGAGGAGGAAGTCGGATCTGCTGCTCACAAGGCGCCCATAGGAGGCAAAGCCACAGCTTTGCACGGTCAGAACCAGGCTGTCCCTGCCTTAAAAAAAAAAAAAAAAAATTCCTCGCCCACTCATACCCATGGTTTTGATGTTGAAAGAAACCTGTTGTGGTTTAAATGACTCGGTCAGTTCTTCTGGGATTTTCCAAAGTTTCCTATAAAAAGAAATCTGTGGGAAATAGATGATTGCATAATCACTAACATATGCCCATTTTGCTAAACCTGTTATCTTTTTGGTGTTGTGAATTGCATTGTCCTCTATCTAGTGAATTACTGTATTATAATAGTTTTATCTTTTAAGTAATGATACTGATTATAGTCACCTTTTTTTAAACCTTTGATCAGTATGTAGTTAAAGAAAAAAAACAATACTACAAAAGGTAAGGCCATGATGTTCATGCAACAAAATTAAAAGGAAAGTGTGATAAATGGTGGGGAAATAAGGCGATTACCCAGATACATGGCAGATGGAGGAAAAACTTGATTCTTCAATTATTTGTGTACCTTAAACAATATTATTTTTGGCCTGACTTGGAATAAATGCCTCCAATATTTTCTTCGGTAGCATGGACCTGGTTAATTAGCAAGATTATTCATCTTTTTCTATCTATCATACATACAGAATTTCTTATTTTTTGCTCAAAAAAATTAAAATGCCTGGACCCAGAAAATCATGTTTAAAATTAGAGAAAAGCTGGAGACAAAGCTTAAAGGCCAAAATATCACATTGAAAGGGGCTGGTAAAAGAAATAAAATGGATATTATTCATTATCTGAGGATGAAGATTATAGATGCCTGATCTTCAATTTATTAGATGACTTATAAATAAAGAATTCCAAACTCTGCTATTCCTGGCAGCTATGAAGCAGAGCAGCCACAGGTTTATTCCTTACTGGTAGTACCAAAGATCCTACCAAAAAAATGAGAATAAAAGCAAGCCACCTTAAAAAAAAAAATCATTGACTATTACCATTTTTGCTGAAAAGTTTAAGAGCCCAATAAACCCAATCAGGTACTGATGGTTGGCCAGAGGGGCACGTGTGAGCATCCAGTAAACTAAGGCTCTGCAGCAGGCTTCAGCAGAAGTGAGGCCCAGTAGCTCTCAACTCTAGCTGAACATTAGAATTACCTAGGGCACTTTCGTCATACTTATGTCTCAGGTCTGTTCTACACCAAGTAAATAAGAATATGGGGCCGGGCGCGGTGGCTCAAGCCTGTAATCCCAGCACTTTGGGAGGCCGAGACAGGCGGATCACGAGGTCAGGAGATCGAGACCATCCTGGTTAATATGGTGAAACCCCGTCTCTACTAAAAAGTACAAAAAAAAAAAACTAGCCGGGCGTGGTGACGGGCGCCTGTAGTCCCAGCTACTTGGGAGGCTGAGGCAGGAGAATGGCGTGAACCCGGGAGGCAGAGCTTGTAGTGAGCTGAGATCTGGCCACTGCACTCCAGCCTGGGCGATAGAGCGAGACTCCGTCTCAAAAAAAAAAAAAAAAAAAAAAAAAAAAAAAAGAATATGGACATTAGTCCAAGGCACTGGTGTGTTTTAAGAGGTTTTGGGGCGATTCCAATGTAGAATCAAAGAAAACAATATGCATACTCTCATGGACTCCAGGCCTTCTCTATAATAAACCACACTTTACTTGATTGTGGATACATTTTAAATGTACTACCATTATAATTAGATTAGACTGTAAGAGAGTTTATTCTGCTACTGTTCTATCACAATACCTACCATGCTTGGATTATAGTAAATGTTCAGTGCATATGTATTGAATAAATACAGAAACAATTATAAGACAATATTTGTTTTAATAGTGAATGATTATTTTACATGTGATGAGTACATTGTGAGAGGAAATTCTTACCATAGGGCATTACTATACGGAGAAAATGTTACGAAAATGCTGAATCTTTCCCTGGGCCTTGAAGGCACTATGAAATTTGGTTTATGAAGAGGAGAAGCTACAGGAGCAGAAATTGAAAAGACTGGTGCTAAGCACTTTGCAGGATGAGAACTAAAACTATACTTTACCTATCTATAGGAGCATCTATTATTGCCCCCTGAATTCAAGCGAGAATATCTGAATGTGGGAAAATCTACACAATGTTAAGGGAATTCTAGAATATGTTAAAAGATAGATGGGTTACAAAATAAAATTTGTGATCACATAGAAAAAGAAAAGGATAGGTTATTTGTTACTACAGATAACAAGTAACATTTCACTAACTTCATTTTAAAGGAATGTTTCTAGTTTGGGAGATTAAGAAAAAGCAAAATAATGTTTCTTGATTCCCATCAGAAACTACACATCCTATCTTTATTGATAAGATAGACATTGATGGTTAAATTATGGGACAGTTAAGACAAGTCATTATCTTAAAGGTTTCATATCTTATTTGTAGCATAGTAGTAATGTGCAGTCAAACTTGCCCTTGAAATTGTTTTTAATGTGTTCTAATAAGAACAATACAGGCAGTTTTTCCTCCAGCTATGAAACTAATCATTTTTTTCTTTGAGCATTATATGAAGTAGTTTGGCTCATGTTTATGAGCTATATTGCATATCAAAAAAAATTTTAACTAGAATCACACTCAGCTTGACAAAATGATCAAACTAAGAACTACATAAAAATAGTAATTTCATGAGAACCAAGTCACAAGGTAAACATCAATTGAACAGAATGTAGGGAAGAATAGCCTCTATTATTTACAGTGACCTCTCCTATTCTCTACCTCTTTCAATTCTCCTAGTTCCTATTTGCAGAGAATACATGATGTGATTCATGTAAGATAAATGTATCTCTAATGAAATGCACCTAGAGTCATTTGATCAATGTGTACTAGAGAAGAAGTATACTTGATATGGTATGATGTGGGCTTCTGTTCTCTTATTTCTGCACAGAGTTTTTGTAAATGGCTCGGATTAAGAGATGTAGAAGAAAGCATATTTATTTTTCATAACATAAAGCTATTGTTTCAGAATATAGAGTCAATATACAAACATCTCAACAATCTAGAATTGTGGCTGCAAATGAAGATGACATTCAGTAGAGCCAAGTAAAAAGTTGCAGAATTAGGTCTGAAATATTAGTTCATTCAGAGTGGCAAATGCCTACATAATTTTTTTTTTAAAGACTACCTGTTGGATATGAATTAAAAAGCAAGAGCTATAGTGGTGAGAATTCTATGTTAGAATAATAATAATAATCCATATGCTAACCAAAAACAACTTCACAGTAGGAAAGTATTTTCGCTTTTTATTTTTAATGATACATTTAGAAAGATGGTGATCAAGGAGAAACAAAAGGCAGGGATTAAAAAATTTGAATCCCCTTATTTATTCACACACAAACACACACTATATATTTATATATCATATATTTAAAACTCTTAAAATACTTTTAACAAAAGTAAAATCTTAACAAAATAAAATTTATCAGTGACTGTCTCAGTGGCATTTAGTAAAGTAAATGAATGAGTCTGAGGGCAATTTGGAGCCCCTTGAAAGGAGCTGAAGGCTCGCAGGCTTTAGAGTTGTTTCATACGACTTACATGAAACAAAATAAAGAACTTTTTATTGTGGAGAAATGAAATAGTTCACCAGGAAGGATCATGGACTCATCTTATAATGATAGACTAAAAATTTGGCAACAACTGGAGTCACCAACTGGTCTGAATTCTCTCTCAGTGAAATACTTATTTGATCGTTTACAGAACCTTAAAATGAAAGAAATTGTACAAGTTTGCTAATACAAGTAATAGTAATGTTTTAAAACATGTCTTCCAAATAGTTATTTAACTTGTCACCTAGTCACTGTTTATCTAAACACAAATTTGAGACAGTAACTGTTTATCTAAACACAAACACAAATTTGAGAGGTTGACTCTTAACTCTTTAGAAATTCTGGGGATTCAAATTGACGTTTTAACCTTGACCGCACTCTAGAACTCCAGAATTCAATATTCAGCAGTCAGGGAATCCTCTCCACTTACTATATTCCAAACTGAACACTCATTTTCATTCATCCATACCTGTTCCTACTCCACAGTTTCCTTCTCAATTTCTGTTTTGAAGTCATTCTGTCAGCTTAGATTTTTAAAATGCAGTATTTTGTCCATTTAAAGGAATTGCATATATTTGGATTTAAATCTGTACCATATTGTTTTCTATTATATTTAATCCACCTGTTTTAGACTTTTTCTCACTTTTTTTGCTTTTTCTTTTTGATTAATCAAATATTTTTCATCATTCTGTATTATCCTTTATTAATTTGTTAGCTATTCATTCTTTAGCTATCCCTTTAGCAAATACCTTTTGATTTACAATATATGTCTTTGGTTTATTACTATTACATATTTCGCTGCCTTCATAAATGGTGATTCCATTTTTACAGCTATAGAGGCCCAAATTTGGGGGGTTATTCTTATTTTCATTCCCTCATCTATAAATGCAATCCATTAAGAAAAGCCTTTGGCTCAAATTCATGAAATACAGATGCTCCCTGACTTACAGTGGGGTTACATCTTGATGTCCATCTTAAGTTGAAAATATTGTTAGTCAACAATGTACCTAGTATACCTAAACTATCATAGCTTAGCCTATCCTACCTTAAAAGTGCTCAGAACCTTACATTAGCCTATAGTTGGGCAAAATCATCTGGCAGTAGAGATGGTCCATGACTTATAATGGTTTCTCTCATGATTTTTCAATTTTATGATGGTACAAAAGCAATAGGCATTCAATAGAAACTGTACTTTAAATTTTGAATTTTGATATTTTTCAAGACTAGCAAAATGTAGTACAATACTCTGTCATGATGCTGGGCAGCAACAGGGGGCCACAGCTCGTAGCCACATGGCCACGAGGGTAAATAACAGATACTCTAGCGTGCACTGTGTTGCTTGATGGTTTTGTCCAACTGTAGGCTAATATAAGTGTTCTGAGCACATTTAAGGTAGGCTAGGCTAAGCTATGATGCTCAGTAGGTTAGGTTTATTAAAAGCATTTTCAACTTATGATATTTTCAACTTAGGATGGGTTTATTGGGATTAACCCCACTGTAAGTTGAGGAGCATCTCTGCATTATAGAGTATCAGTTGTTTACCCTGGTGATCACATGGCTTACTGGGAACTGTGGGTTTACAAGAGAGTGTAGTACTGCATTCTCTAGCCTGGGAAAAGATCAAAATTCAAAACTACTGTTTCTACTGAATGTGTATCACTTTTACACCATTGTAAAGTTTGTAAATTGTAAGTCAAACAGTGGTAAGTCAGGAACCGCCTTTATTTTAAATTTAGCCACTTCTAACTACCTCCACTCCTAGCCCTCTAAACTATGAGCAGCTTTCACCAAGCCTATTCAAACAGCTTCCTTCCTCACCAGTCCTTCTTCCCCCTGGCTTCCCTAGAATCTGGGTTTTCACTTAAATGTCAGAGGGATCCTTTCAAACATAGCCAGATAATATCAGTACTATGCTCAAAGCCCTACAGAGGCTATCACTTATCCTTGGAGACCCGATATCTCCAAGGATAAGTCAGAGATTCCCAATTCTCTCTGCAGCCTCACTTCCTGGCACTCTCTCAGTCACTCACTGCTCTATAGCATCACTGGTCCCTTGTTATTCCTCAGACACACTCAGGGCAATCTCCTGCCTCAGGGGCTTTGAGTGGCTGCTCTCCTGCGAGGAATATCTTCCATAGTTATCTGCTTGACTTGTTCTATTACTTCCATCAGATCTGTGCTTAATGGTCACTGCCTCAAAAAGGGGTTCCTAAACACCTTTTCCAAATCAACATACCCTCACTCTTTATCTTTTTGTTCTATTTTCTTTAAAAAAAGAAAAAAGAAAAAAAAAAAAAAAAAAAAAAAAACCCTGACACAATTTGTCTGCTTGTTACCATCTTTCTATTGTTGTTTTTAAATGCAAACATCACGGATATAGAGAGAGGTTTTTATTTTCCCTCTTGTTCCCTCCCCACTTGCTAGAAAAAAGGCTTAAATAGATCTCAAAAGAGGTTCAATGGATATTTATGAAATTTAAACATTAAAAAATTATTTCTAATTGTTAGAAAGTTTCACCCCTCCCCTGTATTATTGTTTCTCCCTTTTACAGTTTCTCAAAAGAACTACATACACTGGATTATCCGCGTCTAAGTCTTAACTAGAATCCACCTTCCTTGGGGGCTGTGGCTTACTCCATCCATAGATAACTAGTCCCAACACACAGTGCTGGTGCACGGCAGGGGTTTCCTCTCACAGCATCCCTGCTGAAATGCCATCTCTCTTCTCCATCATGATTAGCCCAACCAACTGAAAGATGCTTGCTCTGGGATCTTGCTCATTATTTCTTCCAAGAATTGCTAACTGCCTAACTTGTTTTTAAATGGTTTCCATACATATTAAAAACTGTTGCCACCCAATGGGGGAGTATGGCTCAGAGTAAAGTGATGCATTATATCATTTTCCCCTAGAAGTCACATACTTCTCTCACTATCTTTCTCTTTACCAGATACAGCAGAGGTGTCCAACAGAAATATAATACAAGCCACAAATGTAAGCCAAATACATCATTTTAAATTTTCTAGTAGTCACACTTTTAAAATGTGAAAGAAACGTGAAATTATGAGAGCACATTTTAATTAACAAAATTTTATCTAAAACATTATGAGTTCAACATGTAACCAAAATGGTGATACAAAGTCTTGTGTAAATTATGGGGGTTGTAGCAGTCTGGCCTTATCATTAATAGCTTAGGGTGATCAACTGAAGAAGTAGTCAGTCCTACCTTGAATGTTAAAAAGCTGGGGTTCTCAAGGAAGGGGTGGCAGAATGAGAGAACCAAGGGTGGGAGTCAGGATCACCTCAGAGAACTTTTGAAATGAGCATGTAGAGAGAAAAAGCATGTGTGATTTGAAAAAAAAAAAAAATCCAAAACAATCTATAAGTCACCCTCATTTCTTTTCCAATTTGAGAACCAGGATGGAAAAGATAATTCTTCCAATGGGAATGGAAAATTAATAAAAATTCTTCCACGTCCAACATTCAAACACTACATAATATAGAAGCCTGGCATCCTCCCAGCTCTCTCCTAAATCATCCCACATTTTGCAACACTTATTTTTCCAAATAGAGGTAAAAGATTACATCCTTAATGTCCATTTTATCTAAATACATCCCTTTTGGCCCAGTGTGTAGAACATATCTCGATTAATGATTGGGGGCATCTAACTATGAGACAAACCAGTATTACCTTTCCTTTTTCCAACCCCTCTCTCTCTGTTGGCTTTTCTCTAGTATAGGATTTTTCACAGGACAACAGCTTTTGACTTGGACTTTTAACTTCTTTGGATTGAAGTAGAGAGAGGGCCTATTAGAACAAAATTTATGCAGAAACTCAAAATTAAATATCAAAGTGTAGGCATGAATTTGTGGGACAATTCTGATTTGTATTTGCTTTCCCACATCACTTTGTATCCCATGATAGAGGCTGTCATGAGTAGGGAAGTATTTCAGTTAGTTGACCAATGGCCTGTGAATTCATATACTGGTATCATCTTAATGCTACTCTGTGACTTAATCTCTCTAAGATTTACATTGTATAAACAGTAATCTAGACATTTCAGGGTTGGTTGCTATCTAAAGATGTAAAAAACAAAAGTACATAAATGAACGGTTTCAAAATGCTTTTGAAAAAATAATGTAAACATCACCAAAAGGTTTTGTTTTTAATTGTCAGATGCTTTCTTTCTCATTTTCAGATGACAAACACAATGGCACATACTCAATATTTCTGAGAGTTTTTTAATATGCAAACTTTTTGATTTGAAGATTAAGAGTTTCATGGCACACAATAGCCTCTGTGACTTTAAAATGTCTTAATTATTTTAAATACAAATGTAAAATTCAGACACCTAGTGTTACTTAAATGCACCCAGGTTTTTGTGGTTTAATAATAACATCTGTTTTGGTTTTTCAACCACAAAAGTGCGTTTAATCTGTTCTTCCTTTAGTTGAACTTTTCACATCTGCTTCGGCTCGGTTCCCATAAGCTAAAGACCAGATCTTTTCAAAAAGTAGGAAGTCTACCTGTACGACTGTTGTTCTAGCTCAAAAGATCTGTTTTTAATACCAGCTGAAGATTTCAAAAGAATAACAAAAATAAACTCCTTACCCATAATGCACTTCTTATGCTTTTTGGCTTACATATCATAGTGCGGTCATTTTATGAATGTAATACTGCCTGGAAATTTTAAATTAAAACAGTGAATTGTCAGATCACACACACCCAGGTAGTCCCTGATCTCTTAAGTTTTTTAATCATGGAAAAAGAATGTATTCTATTACATTAATTTTTCATGAAAAAAGTTATACCAAGGATGGACAGTGGCTTAAAAACCTCAGTGGTGTTTTTTTGGACACATGCTTAGTGCTTATCTGAATCCCATGGGTCCTGAAAAGTAGGCCGGAAAATGTTGCAAGGACAACATTACTTCACAGATTTTCCACAATTGTTTGCTGCCTCTGAGTTTTCAGCTCTTATAACCAATCCTAAGACATCTATCTAAAATCAGAGACTCTGAAACCAAATCCTAATAAGTGTCTTTGAAAACCAACCAAGGTGCTGAGATGAAACACATTTTTCTTTATGTATGAATTTTGGTAGATAAAGTTATTGAACAAACGAGTGCCTGGGTTAGATGTGTGATGATTGTTTTTCTAAAGTGGAAAGATTGACTCTCTTTATCAGCATTTACAAGAGATTGAACAAAGCTGAATATTCAGTCTTTATTTGGACAAGATTTAATTGATAACAAGTTAGTCTAATTATTTTATTTTGGAAAGTTATTTTGAATATGTGAGATGCACATAATTATATATTTTTCCTGATGTATGATTATGTAATTATACATGGTCCTGTTTATAGGACAGAGTAACACAGCATGCTGCAATTAGTAGGTGTTCAACTCATGTTTGGTGAATGAGGCCTAATGAGGCAATATAATGGGGAGAGCCTGGTACACTACCTTTGTCGATGCAAACAAGATGATTCTGTGATTTGAATAATTTCCCAATGTCTTACGTAAATAGGAGTTGTCAGCGGGGGTGATTCAACTTAATTCAACAAATATTTACTGATTGCATGACATGTGCAAGTCACTACAATAAGCAGAGTGACAAATACAAGGATAAGCAGGAGTTTTACAAGGTTAAAGTAAGCAAATTATGAAAAGTGCCTTGAGAAAAATAACAAAACACTATTATGGTGGAAATAGCGTTTGAGACATGCGTTGGAAGAAAAGTCATCAAAATTTAGAGAGTGTTGAATAGGAGAGTTTTTAATGAAAGGTGAGAAAGAAAGTGATCTGGTAAGACAGCAAAAGATTTCAGGTCTAGAGAACATAATTAGGAAAAGTAGAGAATGACAAGCAGTTTCATTTGTCTCATAGACAAGGATAAAGATAGAAGAGTAGCCTGGTGGTACGCTATGAAACACTTTAAATGCTATGCCAAGGAGCAGGCACATTATATAGTAGACAATGAGAGCCTGAATCTTCAAATTAGGTTTTCTTAATGGTATTCAAACATTTACCACAAATTTCAATCATTTTGCCAGCAAAGACAGAACTAAAGAAGTGCATTTCTTTTCCAAACTTGGTCAAAATCATTTGGTATTGCTCTTAAATTTATTTTTCATTTAAAAGAGAATTCGTGGAGGGGGATATCTGTCAAATTTTCTGATCCTTACATTCATTGCTGGGCTTGAAGATAAAGCATAAAAGGTTCTTTTACAGTTCACACAGAAGAAACAGTCTCTGGAAGAGAGACGGGAACCCTTAAAAATATGACTAGAAAAGCCATTTTTGGAACTTCTTCCACCCAAATACTCAAAATTAAGTGCTATCTAGATCTATTCAATTATTGGCAATTCTAAGAAGAAGGCTCTCTATATAAACCATTAGTTAAATGACAGTTAACGAGATTTTTATTTAATGACAAGAAGGAAGGAGACTATGACACAAAATAAGACAAAGACTTTTCTCTGTGTGATTTTGGATCTAAGCACTTATTTATAACTAATGTAAATATAACTAATATTTCAGTTACTTTGTTGAGAGACTCATAAAAGCAACTCTATAAATATTTTTTTTTTTTTTTTTTTTTTTTTG